>NC_064810.1:107710893-107888137 GCF_023721935.1 Panthera uncia | reverse complement strand
TTTTCTTTTCTTTTCTTTTCTTTTCTTTTCTTTTCTTTTCTTTTCTTTTCTTTTCTTTTCTTTCTTTTCTGTCTCCGTGGTTTTGTATGGGTTGCTGGTTTCTTACTGATGACTTTTTGTTAAAGGAGTATTTTATCATTGTTTGTATTAGTATTAATGAAATATGATAATTCTGGGAGTTAGCACTTTGCCTTTTCAACACTACCTTTCTTCCCCCTCTAAAGAAAAACTATTTTAGCTAGGGATCTTTTTTTCTTTTCTTTTTGGTACGATGAAGTACTGTTAATCCCTCAGTAAACTAGCTGTCATCAGTATGGGTCTCAACGCCCATGTGGTTCACTCTCTTTCTCTTAAGATTTCTTGGTCTGAACTCATTAATAATTTTGGACAGGGATGCCAGTGCATGGCGATTCTGGTGATCTCACCTGCAGAGATTGTGGGCATGGTGCCTGGATATCGATCTGCCAGGACTGTGTGTCAGGAAGGAAATCCTGTGAAATTCCTGCTCAGGGTTAACCAAACGGGAGCAGTGCTGAACGGTTTCATTCTTCTGGCCAGTCTCCTCCCTTATAAAATGGATGAAGAAGCCTTTTTAGCCATGAATTCTTGCTGACAGGCTGACAGGGTCAGGATGGTGGTTAAGGCTAAGAACATTCCACAGTATGGGTGGATGAAAAAGAACATATGGAGACTTGCTACAGACCTGGCATTAGAAGGAGTCTTAGTAATGATTGCCCAACACTAGAAAAGAGGTGCCTCTCGCAGAGAGCAGGAGTCCCTCAGCCATATAATATCATGATGGAGAACATGAGCTCTGGAGTTAGACAGGCATGAAGGCAGATCATGGCCTTCCTACCTGTTGGCTGTGTGATCTCAGATCTTAAACCTGAATTGGAGATAAGAATAGTATTGACTTTCTTGAGTTTTTATGAGGATTCAGTGGGAAAAGAGGTATAAAAGTGCTTATTTCCACACTTCCAGGCACACAATAAATGTTCAGTCAGTGATTGCTACCTTTACCATTATTGATTTAAGACTCTTTCTACACGACTGTACTGTTTTTTGTCCTTTTCCAAAAGTCAGGTTGGAGACTGTGACATGTGATTGTCTTCATTTCCACGGCAGCACCATGTAGGGCACTGTGCACCAGCGGCCTTCACACAGGGCTTGCGCCAGCAGGGATTCATGGAGACTCTGCAGAGTGGACAGGGATACCATTTTCCAGATCTTTAAGTTCCAGGGATCCTCCTTTCTAACACTGAGACTGCATGTGCACAGTGTTACCCCAGGGTTTTTTCCTGGTTTCCTCTCTTACAGTTGCCCTTTTGCATTTTTAGTAAAGAAAGGCATCTCTCTTTTCCATCTCGTATCTTAGGGTGGTGGCTTGTTCCAATGTGTCAGACCACTGGGGCGCAAGATACAGGGGGTCAATTTAGAATACTGGTTTTAGGGGCGCCTGGGTGGCTCAGTCGGTTAAGCCTCTGACTTTGGCTCAGGTCATTATCTCATGGTTAGTGAGTTCAAGCCCCACGTTGGGCTCTGTGCTGAAGGTTCAGAGCCTGGAACTTGCTTTGGATTCTGTGTTGCCCTCTCTGTCTTCCCCTCCCCTGCTCATGCTCTCTCTGTTTCTAAAAAATCAATAAACATTAAAAAACAAATTTTTTTAGAATACTGGTTTTAGGGAAGCCTCTTTTAATGAAGCCACCATAAAGTCGCCACCTTACTAAGGGTTGCATTCTCAGTAAAATTCATTTTTAGGGTCTAATGCATTAAAGTTGGAAGTGATTGTGTTATTTTGATCATAGGTTATTAATGATAATTGTGGTGATTATATAATCCAGGAGAGGGTCTTTTATACTTAAAACTCATTGGTCAGAGGATATTTTAGAAAATTAAATGTAAAAGTGTACTTTTGCATCAAAGTATACTAGTGTAATTCCTCAGCTACCCTAACACATAGAATTACATTAGGAAATTTGGGAGGGAAATTGACATAGAAATGTGATTTTTATGGAGAAAGAAGAATAATCTCCAGTTGTTATGGAAAGTATATTTATCTTTAAATGGATGGTGGTGGATATCACATCATTATATTTTTTATATTCCACTGGATACATTGAAAACAGTGTAGGCAACAAGTTTTAAAATGTCTAGATTTACAATTAGCAGAAAACTATATCTTTTAATTCTTATTTTATAAATGTTTATTTTGAGAGAGAGAGAGAGAGCATGTGAGTGAGGAGGGGCAAAGGACAGAGGGAGAGAGAGAATCCCAAGCAGGCTCCACACTGTCAGCATGGAGCCCAGTGTGGGACTTGATCTCATGAACCTGAACTGAAATCAGGTTGGGTGCTTAACTGACTGAGACACCCAGGTGCCCCATCTTTTTAATTCTTTAAATACACAACGAAAACTTTGAGATGTCGACTTAAGAATGATCTAGGGGAACATGGTTAAGAAAACTTTATTAGCAAGTATGAAAACAAAAATGTTTGAAGACCTGTGTTAATATTTTATTGCTATTAGTTTCTCAGAAAAGGGGAGGGGCAGAGAGACCACCTTTCTTGCGGTCCTTCTTTCTCTTAAGCACAGAATTTAATTGGTCAACTTGTATGTATGCCTGACCTTTTGCTAATTTATTTATTTATTAAAAAAAAATTTTTTTTAACATTTATTTATTTTTGAGACAGAGAGAGACAGAGCATGAATGGGGGAGGGGCAGAGAGAGAGGGAGACACAGAACCGGAAGCAGGCTCCAGGCTCTGAGCCGTCAGCCCAGAGCCTGACGCGGGGTTCGAACTCACAGACCGCGAGATCGTGACCCGGGCTGAAGTCGGACGCTTAACCGACTGAGCCACCCAGGCGCCCCTCTTTTGCTAATTTAATTTTCAGTTGAAAAATAGGAGTATCTTTCCTGTGCCAGACTCAGTGTCAGGTGTAGCAGAAAACACACCAGGCCCCGCCTTCATGGAGTTCTTAGTTCAGCCTCTACTCTTTGGTTTAGAAACCGCATTATGATAGAATCTGCAGTAATCAAATAAAAATGGGTTGTAATTTAGGTAGGGACTGCAGTGATTTACCTAACACTGCAACTGCGTTACTCCCGGTATGAGACCGGCGTTCATGGCTTTTGTGGGTACTGTTGCTTGTCCAAAGAACATCAGGCTAACATCCTTACTTGGCAAATTTAAATATGTGAAATTCGGACAGAGAGGACTTTGTTTTCCTGTTTGATTGGGTTTCTATGAAGAGCACGGGTATTCTGTGGAGTCTTGGTGAAATATAGAATTAAAGTTACTTTTTAAGTGTGCGGTCTTGGGCAGTAAACTTTTGAGGATGGCTTCACTTTCTTTATTGTTAGGTTTCTTCACTTACGATTTGTGAGGTTAATTTGAGAAGTATTTTAGGAATATCTAGACCTAAGACTAGAGCAGATTAATGCAGCCTGATAGGAGAGTGTTCTAGACGCTTTGCAGTTCTTTTGTGTTAATGCTAGTTTATTAATATGATTCAATATTACATGAGGAACCCAGAAATTAATATGTGCTTAATTCATATGTCTTGCATAGTTTCCTATAATTCATTTCTCGAAGGGTGTGGAGTTATGCCTTATGTGATAAATTGTTAAAGTTAATGAGCCCAACTTTCTTTTGCTTTTTCCTCTAGGTGAAAAGAAATGGATTATCACAGACAGTTAGCCAGGAGGAAAGAAAGAGACAGGAGGTATGTTTTCTACTGGCAGATACTTTTATTTATATTTTTGATATATTTTTTAAGTTTTTAAATTTATTTCAAGAGACAGACCGTGTGAGTGGGGGAGGGGTAGAGAGAGAGGGAGAGAGAGCAAGAGAGAGGCAGAGAGAGAGAGAGAGAGAGAGAGAGAGAGAGAGAGAAGAGAGAGAGAGAATTCCATGCAGGCTCCATACTGCCAGTGCAAAGCTGGATGCAGGGCTCAAACTCATGAACCATGAGGTCATGACCCGAGCCGAAATCAAGAGTTGGATGCTTAACTGACTGAGCCACCCAGGTGCCCCAAGCAGATACTTTTTAGAGTTCCAAGGAATGTGTGTGCTTTCATCTACTGTGTGCACTGGTTCAGTGTTTTCCTTCGAAAACGTATTCGTTTTGTTCTTTTAACATAGGGGGTATGTGATCATTGTCAAATAAAGCTCCACGTAAGCACCCAGAAAAGAAAACTTTAAAATACCTTAATGTCATTTTAACTTAAATAACAAAGCACCTAGTAGAGGTATTTAAACTGAAAGAAATATGTTGAAAAATGAATGAGATGTTAGGTCCTGGAATTGAAAAAGGATGTTGGTGGGAAAACTGATGAAATCTGAGTAAAGTACATAAATTTGTCTACGGATAAAATGTAATGTACCCTTGCTGTGTCATGTGCCCTGGCTAGGGGAAGATGGATGAAGGAAATACAGGAACTCTGAACCCTCTTTACAAGATTTCTATAAATTAAATTTGTACCAAAACAAAGGTTTACTTAATAAAAAATAAAACTGATAGTAATAGCATTTTACAACTTGAAGTTTAAATAAATGTAGTTTAAGGAAATTACTCATTGTAATAATATTGTGAAGTTCTCAAAACACTTTCCTCTTGTTTTATGCATATTAACATGTATATATATGTTTATGTATATATGTGTGTATACATATACACACACAAATATTACACAAAGGACATGCACTGTATTTTTGTTTCATGGGCATAAATAACACAAAAATACACGGGTACATTATAGTGCCTTTTTTTTTTTTTTTTTTAAGTTTAAGAATAGTATATAACATTGGTGTACCCATCACTGAGAATTAACAAATATATTACATTTATACTTTTTACTCATATTTTTTAAAGACAACAAAACTTTCAATAAAGTAGAATTCCTTTTCTCCTCAGTTGTCATTTTCTTCCTCTCCTCCCCAGAGGCAACTGTAATTATGAAATGATGTGTATCTATCCAAATTGTGTTTTTAAGTCATGTATTACATATATTTATGTACATGTATTTGGGTGCATGTGTATGTGTTAAAATGTAGATATATGCTTATTCTGAACATGTTTTTTGTTTGCTTTTGACATTCAGCACTATATTTGGGATTTATGTAGGTTAATATATATTAATGTAGTATTAATATGTATATAGTATTCCATTTTCTAAATTCCACCTTTTAAAAAAAAGCTATTGTCCAAATTTTGGACAGTAGGTGATATGTTTTTTTTTTTTTTTTCTTTATCGCAACATAAACAGTGTTTCTTTGTGGACAAATTACTCTAGGGTCCTAAGCCCATTTGATTTGAACATTTGTGTTCTTTTAAACCTTTCCTATTTAAGCCTATGTCTTTCCCCTATATTTTGAAAATATTCAGATTTGTGATAAAAAACTAGTGATGGCAGCAAATCTAACTTTATGGTTTCTTTCTATTCCTATATGGCTATTTTTAGAAAGTTTAACCCAATTTTCTTTTAAGTAGTTGATGGCTCTGTTGCAGGATGTTTTAGCAGTTATTATATTAAATCTATTATATTAAACTGCCACTTATTCATCTTTTCACGTGACCTATTCTATATCGTTCATGTCATATTTTTGTTCAAATCTTAGTATTTTGCATTTGATTACAAAAGCTTTTGCTTTTGAAAATATTTTGTCATTCCAAGTTACCATATCTATGAACAACCTGAAATCCACTATTTTTGGTCAGGAAGTGACAATTTTCTTCAGTCTGCATTGAATTTCCTAAGGATAATTGTATTGACTGAATAGAATTATGCAAGATTCAGGTCAAGTGAGACTCTTAATATCCTCACTCTTTACTCATTAGATGATTACATCACTTAAGTGCCTGGAGCACAGCTGAGGCTAGACCAACACCTTTAAGTAAGACTTCCTTTAAAGCTTATAGATGCTGAAAAGGGAGGCGAACATTGAGACCAGCACCACTAAGCTGACTTACAGAATATGGCCCAGCCAGCAGTTGGGCTTCCACGTGCCTGTGCCTGTCTGCTCCCACCTAGTCTCAGCCACAGCACAGGGCCTTATGGGAAGAATCTCCTGTGCGTTTTGGGTCAGGGGCTTGAGGGGAGGTGGGGAGGAGCCCTGGAGGTCAAGGCAATGATGGCAGTGTTACCAGGGAGATCTCCGGGGAAGGATGCGAATCTCAAGCCTGCAAGGATGTTTACCACCCAACCTCAGGAAGAATCCCTGTATTGTGATTCTTGGAGGATCTGAAGTGGTTTTGTTTTTTTTTGTTTTTTAAATGTTATTTGTTTTTGTGTGTGTGAGAGAGAGAGAGAGAGAGAGAGAGCGCGCGCGTGAGCAGGGGAGGTGCAGGGAGAGAGAGACACATAGAATGTGAAGCAGGCTCTAGGCTCTAAGCTGTCAGCACAGAGCCCGATGCAGGGCTTGAACCCACAGACCACGAGATCATGACCTGAGCCGAAGTCAGACGCTGAACTGACTGAGCCACCCAGGAGCCCCTGAAGTGATTTTTGTTAATGAGCTAGATGAATTCCTTACACAGGGCGTAGGTGCCTATTCACTTATGCGGGCTGGCTTTTCATCATTATGAACACTTACCAGGTAACCATTGTATGCCTGACACCAACCATTTCCGCAGACAGTCCTTCGCTCCTTCTTGAGATATTGACGAGAGCAGAGAGGGTGGCTTGTTGAATAAACAGAATTACTTTCAGTTGTATGAGTTTAATATAAAAGAATTCCTGTGGCTGATAAAAACCTTTTAAGGGTGAATACAGTCATGCTCTTTTAATACACCCAGACTCTTTGCTGTTATTGACTGCAAATTTGTTAGACTGAAACATAGGGAGAGAAAAGGCCCACACAAGAGGAGAGCAAAGAAATGTATTTGTAAGAAATTTTCTCTGAATCTCAAGTGATGTCTATAAATCCTTACTGTCCCAGAGCAGTCTACTTTGAAAACAGGGCTGTAGGAGATGACCCCAAAGGTTAATTAATGTCACACTGAGATTTTATGACAGGCCCTAGCTTTCTTCCATAGATTCCACCCCTTGGCAAAGCATGACCTCAGGATGCAATCTCAAGTCATCCAAGTGCTTCCACTTTTTCATTTTTACACTGTCGGCAGTGACTCTCTTTCTTGAGATTTGGATGTTCGTGCTTTACATGAAGTCAGTAGTTAGGTGATGCGTTTTCCTTAATGCTTATCTTTTTTTGCTTTTCAAGATATGTCTTTTTTTATAGGAGAGTTATGAGAACTTATTTTAGTTCTTCAATTATAAGAATTAATGATATCTTTCTTTTCCCCTCTTTACCAGGCTATCTTTGAAGTCATATCCTCTGAACACTCATATTTACTCAGCTTGGAGATCTTGATACGAATGTTTAAAAATTCTAAAGAACTGAGTGATACGATGACCAAAACAGAGAGTCACCATCTTTTCTCCAACATTATGGATGTGTGTGAGGCAAGCAAAAAGTAAGTTCACCTTAGTTGGCCTTTAGTCAGGCCAAGACATTCCTTACTAACGAACATCTGTGTTACCTCAAACAAGACGTTTAGAAGTATGAGGTCTCTCATGGAGTTAATTGGCTTTTATCTTTATTCCTTGAAATAAATTTTAAGGTATGTTTCAGGTTGTCGATGTTTAGATGGATGCCAAGTGCATAATGAGTTGTCTCTCACTCCTCTGTCCCTCCCTGTTCTCCTCACACTTGTCCTTTTATTCTTCCTTTTAAATTATACCAATAATAGAACAACTTTTAGTTGTGCAGGAGAAAATGACTCACAGTCATACTAGTCAAATACAAACGTTATTTTTGTCTACATTTTCACATTTTTTTCTTCATATATGTAATTATTATTTTGAAAATGTAGTCACAGTGACCTGCTGGTTTCTTTAGGTTTTCCCTAGTTAAGATTCCATAAATACTATTAGAGGAGTTTCCATTATTAGTTTTAGTGAGTGTAGGAATCTCAGCTTGTATACCAGTGATGAGCTCTTGTATTCTTTTGAGTGAACTACGGAGCCTGTACTGGAGCCATGTGCCACCAGTGGGCTAAGCTGGGCCATCCTGAGTTGCTATTTTGCTAGGTCAAAATGGTTGAATATTGGCAATTTTAAATAGTTGGGTCAAAGGTGGGTTTACCGTCTAATTAATGAAGCTTAAGCTTTAAGCTTTAATTAATTATTTGCTTTTGTGCCTGTTTTTTTTTTGTTTTTTGTTTTTTGTTTGTTTTTTTTTTTTAAGTTTATTTAGGGGCGCCTGGGTGGCTTGGTTGGTTAAGAGTCCGACTTCAGCTCAGGTCATGATCTCATGGTCCGTGAGTTCGAGCCCCGCGTCAGGCTCTGTGCTGACAGCTCAGAGCCTGGAGCCTGTTTCAGATTCTGTGTCTCCCTCTCTCTCTGCTCCTCCCCTGTTCATGCTCTGTCTCTCTCTGTCTCAAAAAATAAATAAACGTTAAAAAAAAAAATTAAAAAAAAAGTTTATTTATTTATTTTGAGAGAAAGAGTGGGAGAGGGGCAGAGAGAGAAAGAGACAGAGAAAGAATCCCGGGCAGGCTCTGCGCTGTCAGAACAGAGCCCGATACGGGGCTCAATCCCACGAACTGTGAGATCATGACCCGAGCCAAAATCAAGAGTCAGATGCCTAACCAACTGAGCCAGTCAGGTGCCCCGTGCCTATTTATTTTTCTAATTTTTGTGCCTGTGTGTTGTACCTGCTTTAGTACCCACAAAAACCGGATCTGTCCTAGGTAGGGAGTATTCTTGTGAATCTGGACATTGTTTATTTGTCACGTTAGGGTAGAGCCAAGCAAACAGTAATGATAACGTGCTCATGCCCACTGGCACCTTCACTGTGTGCAAGTAGATCTTCCTTTTGAACTTACAAGATTGACCATTCATGTTGAACACGTAAGCCTATGAATTGAGGCTACTTCAGAGTGCTGGAGTTTGTGGTCAGATCCATGAGATCTTCAAAATTTCACGGAAGTGACACAACTTCAGAATCCAAATTCTGCCACAGGAAAAGATCTTGGTAATCTTGATACTGATGTGGATACTTAAAAAGAACGTGTTTTGAGGAGGCAGTGGGCCCGTGGTGTGTGGGTGGGGGCATGCACCTCGGCTTGGAAATCCTTGTTTAGACGTGGGGTTGTTGCTTGTGTTCAGCCCATTGGTCCTCTTGGTAGTCTTAGCAGTTTTGGTAAGAGAAAGGGACATCTCTTTTCTCCTTCAGTGAAGAGTCGGAACAAGAGCCTTAGATGGTGTGTCCCTAATTGAAAGGTATTCACATTTCCAAGTGAGTCTCCTTCATTTTAACGTGTATTTTGGTTGATCTATAAAACCAGAGCTCTGTTTTAGATACACAGCTATCAAGAATTAATACTGTTTTGACAACTATAAAATGTAAGTCATCATTTCAATGAGAATATGTTTTCTGAAAACCACAGTGGCATGTTTTTATTCTTCTGTGGAATTGTGCTTTGACTTGTGTGGGCATCAGTCAGCTTCTTGCAGTGTATAAATGACTCCAGAGAAAGCCTTTAGTAAATTCTGTTGTAGACAGCAACAGTTCTTGGGCAGAGGATGCTTTGGGTCCTTACCTTCTTTGGGCCCGCAAAGCACTTCTTGCTTATCAGGGTAGTTCACCAGGGTCCTGGGCTCCAGCAGTTGCCTTTCCTTTTGGTAGTTGGTTAACCTTAAACAGGTTGCTAAACCTTCCCCCCTCATTTCTTATTTATTAAATGGGGATTAAAAAAAATCTATAGCTGGTTAATCATGAAATAAGTAAGTCATTTTGTTTAAATTATAGATTACAATTATGTGATTTTAATTTCAATCTTTAAAAAAATTGAAATCTTTTATAATTTCATTAAAAAGTTTTCATTTCTCAGGCACCTGGGTGGCTCAGCCTGTTGAGCATCTGACTTTGGCTCAGGTCATGATCTCACGGTTCATGAGTTCAGGCCCCATGTTGGGCTCTGTGGTGACAGCTCAGAGCCTGGAGCCTGCTTCAGATTCTGTGTCTCCCTCTCTCTCTGCTCCTCCCCCACTCATGCTCTGTCTGTCTCTCTCTGTCTCAAAAATAAACATTAAAAAAAAAATTTTAATGTGATAACTACTTGATGTGCTACCCATGAAAGAGTTTCCAGTCCTAAGGAAATACTAAATAAAATGTTGAATAAAGCAAATGACTGGTGTTCAAATTAGTGATTACTGATGAAGCATGGTGTTGCTCAGTGTGGCATAATCAAGACTATCTTCATTGTTGTACTTCCATGAAAAATTGTAGCTAGAGTTGAAGTCAGAACAAGCTTTGTGACTTCAATAGTGGCTCAGGCTCTTCACTGCTTGCCGATAAATAACACTAAGAAGCCTTTCTGTGTAAGAAGATGTTATATGAAAGCAGGCAGATCATTCCGATTCTGGGTGTGAGTGCTTATCAGTGGCATTTCCCTACTAAGTTCTTTGTTTTGTAAAGAATTGCTCATTTCAGTCATCACTTGTGGAGCCTCCTATTCTGCAAGATGCCTGGGTTCTAGAGCATTTCTGCTGGCATCCACCCAGTGTCTCTTGGTCTCCAAGGATCATCAGTAGCTGGTGGCACATCTGTAGTGTGTGCGCGGAGGAATCATAGAGCAGGGCCCTGCCCCTGAAATGGATAGGCCTGGGTCACGCTAGAGGTTATGGGCGGAAGGGTCCCTGGTGAGGGTGAGAGCAGATGGTGAAGGCCTTTGTGTGCCCAGCTGAAGAGTTTTCAAAGTTTCCTGAAGGCTGTGTGGAAACATGGAGTGATCCAGTAGGGGACGGCCAGGGTGGCCCAGGAGATGACAGTATGGTGTTTGCATTAGAGAGAATGTAAAGATGGTGGAAGGTTTGAGGCCACTGCAGTAATACAGCTGGACATGATGGGAAACAGAGGGAACCTATGAAGAAGGACTTGAGAGATACTTGGAACATGGAGTCTTGAGGACTTGGTGAGAAAGAGGAGTTTTGTTTGCCTCCCACAGGTGTCTGCCCGGTTGACTGTGGACAGTGGTTGTATTAGCTAGGATATAAGGCAAACAGGTTGGGGCTTAGTGAGGGAGATAAGGAATTCAGTTGGGACCAGTTTTGAAGTGACAGTGGAGCATGAGGGGAGAACATCAACTTGAAAGGAGAAAAACGGATTAGAACTCCAGAAAAATCTTGACTGGAAATGTAGATTTGAGTTAGTTCTCCACACTGTGGGTTTAAGTGAGATACTGGAACTTGTAACAGTTGGTTTTCAAGTGGTGGCAGTGGTTGTATTTACCTACTAGGGCATTTGGAAACGTATTTTTGATTGCCCCAGTGACTTGGAGACTCTCCTGGCATTTTGAAGGTGGGGACAGAAGTGCCAGGCACCCTACTGTTGGTAGGACTGACCCAGACACTCATGAATTGTCCCGTCCAGATGCCAGGTGTGCCCTCCTTGAGATGCATGGGTAAAAGGGAATGGAAAAGAAAGCCAGTGTCAGAATTTTGGCACAAAAACATTTAAGGAGCCTGTGGTTTGGGACAGAAATGAAGTAAATAGGATAAGAATGACGCTGATCTTTCTCAGGCTCCTTGGCTTTCTTTTTAATGCCTTCCTGTGACCCTTTCTGGCCTGGCAACTATTTGCATTGTGTGTGTGAGGAGGTAGCTGGACTCCTGCTGATCCTATATTTGTCCCCTCCTAGGAAAATGCCTCTTTTCTTTTCCTTTGGTGATGATTAGAGCTGAATCTTTTAAATTTATGCCTTTGGGTCCATGCCAGTGCAGAGCCTTTGACCTCCCAGCTCTGGACCTACTGCCTTTTACCTTAACTGTGTTAACTTCCTTCTGACTCAGATTCGTGAAACCCCTCTGGATTCATGGGCCTCCTGTCTTTTAAGGACCAAAGATGCTTTCATGTATCTATGTCCATTTAGAATGATTTATAGATAATTTCTGTATTAATAGGAAAAGACCTACAAGTATGATTGATTTACATACATTTGCAGCAGAATATGATCTAATTCTTGCTTTTACATTTAAGATCTATTGATGGTAAAAGACATACTTTCAGGAAAAGAAATGGCCTTTAGTAAAGACTAAATGTCAACCCTATGGCTGTCTTTAGAAATGCTATGCTCTAAGTAAGGTGTTTTGTGTTAAAAGGATTTCTGCAAAATGAAAAGTAGATGAGCCTTTGTTTTGATGTTTTATTTAAAAAAAAATTTTTTTTTTTAACATTTATTTATTTTTGAGACAGAGAGAGACAGAGCATGAACGGGGGAGGGTCAGAGAGAGGGAGACACAGAATCTGAAACAGGCTCCAGGCTCGGAGCAGTCAGCACAGAGCCTGACGCGGGGCTTGAACTCACATACCGCGAGATCGTGACCTGAGCCTAAGTTGGACGCTTAACCGACTGAGCCACGCAGGCGCCCCTGTTTT
Organism: Panthera uncia; assembly: GCF_023721935.1. Lineage (NCBI taxonomy): Eukaryota > Metazoa > Chordata > Mammalia > Carnivora > Felidae > Panthera > Panthera uncia. The sequence goes on along the minus strand of NC_064810.1, from coordinate 107,875,697 downwards.
GATGTTTTATAAAATGATGTGTTTGTACTCCCAATGCTGAGTTTTCATTATAAATTTCTAGGTGATGGATTTAAATTTTTTCAATAATAGAATATACTATTATTTGTAACCTATAAAAATATACTGCTAAAGAACTTTGCAAGATGCTTACTTTTCTTTTTCACATTCCAAAGTTAAGAGATTGGCATTTCTTTAGGAAGTAATTTAAAGCTAAAACTATGCCATCTTCAATTTTACAGAGTAAAATAAAAATATCCATCAATGTGCTTTCGTGTCCCGAGGAACTGAATTTGTTCCCAAGATATGATGAGCAGCTAATGCCAAACTCTTCAGTTTCTGCCTTGTGTGGAAGAGTAACTTACAAAAATAATAAACATACAAAATAGTACTTACCCAGCACTTGCTTCTCTAGAAGATTCTTTTTCCTGATTTTAATCAGATTATATGAAAATTGAAATATCAGGGGACACTAAATACTGTTCTCAATATATATGCTTTAATATTATTTTGTGAAATGACTTTATGTTCCAAAAGTTGACATTTTACTCAAATAATGGTGTAGCATATCTGTGTTGTAAAGTAGGTTTCCTATTTGGTAATTAAAAACTCTAAACTTTAATGCATTAACAGTAAACCTTAAAAACTTTTATAGTATTAATATTAGCATTTCATCCTTCCTAATTTTTAAAGCTAAATTTTATTTTATTCTTTTTCTTTCTTTCTTTCTTTCTTTCTTTCTTTCTTTCTTTCTTTCTTTCTTTCTTTCTTTCTTTCTTTCTTTTTGAAGTTTATTTATTTTTGAGAAGCAGAGGGCAAGAGGGACAGAGGACCTGAAGTGTGGAGCTTGAACCCACAAACCTTGAGATCATGACCTGAACCGAAGTTGGACGCTTAAACCACTCAGGCGCCCCTAAAGCTAAATTTTACAAGAAAACATAATTAAGTTTAACTAGGCCAGAGAATATGGAACTCTTTATGTTGTAGAACCTGAAGTATTGGCTATTGCCATTGTTTTTGATCAGCAAATGTTTTTTGTTTTTTTTTTTTTTTTACTCCATAGAAGTTTACCACAGAATCTTTGGTAAATAAAGCAACTGCCCTGTTTATCTTCATGGAACAAAAAATCTTTCTTTTTAAAACCCAACTTCTTCAGGTGATAGTTGAAAGACAGTGACACTCAGAAGCTACTTTTTATGACATGCTTTGGCTTTTTCCGTCCTGAGATAAGGAAACAAAGAAGTTGATTTGAAATTCACCTCAAGTACTCTACAATAGCATGGATATTTTAGTCCACATTGTTCAGCTTTTAGTAATAACCAGTGTCTGAAGTAATAGTACAAGAAATAAGTAGTTATTTAAGTATCATTTCAAGTAGGGGAAGAAGGATGACAGGTGTCTGAATAATAGCCCCAGTCCTTTCAGGGAAGGCTGTGGAGAAGCCATGAGAGGTCTGAAGAGTTTGTAAGTCTTTGTAACTGATGCCACCTAGTTAAAGATGACTGAGGAGACGTATGCCCTTAAGTTCATTCCTTCCTGAAATTCCATCACAAATGATAGAATAGTCAAGAACATAAACCCCCACGGATCAAAAACAAGCAAATAAAACAAGCAGACCAAAAAAACCAAAACAAAACAAAACCCCAAAATTTAAAAAGAAGAGACAATGACAGCAATATTTTGGAACCTGAAAACAGATGGACTCTCAAGTAACTATTTCAGGCAATTTGAACAGGTTAACTCTAAACTGGTAGTGAGGAAATCCAAGAAAGAATTAGATTGAACCCCCAGAACCTCTGACTGGCTTATTTCACTTAGCATAATACCCTCCAGTTCCATCCACATTGTTGCAGATGGCAAGATTTCATTCTTTTTCATCACTGAGTAGTATTCCACTGTGTGTACGTATATATATATATATATATACACACATACATACACCATATCTTCTTTATCCATTCATCAGTTGATGGACATTTGGACTCTTTCCATAATTTGGCGATTGTTGATAGCACTGCTATAAACTGTGGGGTACATGTGCCCCTATGAATCAGCACTCCTTTATATAAATACCTACTAGTGCAATTGCTGGCTTATAGTTCTATTTTTAATTTTTTGAGGAACCTCCATACTGTTTTCCAGAGTGGCTGTGCCAGTTTACATTCCCACCAACAGTGCAAGAGGGTTCCCCTTTCTCCACATCCTTGCCAACATCTGTTGTTTCCTGAGTCGTTAATTTCAGCCACTCTGACCGGTGTGAGGTGGTATCTCAGTGTAGTTTTGATTGGTATTTCCCGAATGATGAGCAATATTGAGCATCTTTTCATATGTCTGTTGCCATCTGGAAGTCTTCTTTGGAAAAGTGTCTATTCATGTCTTCTGCCCATTTCTGCATGGATGTTGAGTTTGGTAAGTTCTTTGTAGATTTTGGATACTAACCCTTTATTGGATATTTCATTTGCAAATATCTTCTCCCATTCCGTTGGTTGCCTTTTAGTTTTGTTGATTGTTTCCTGTACTGTGCAGAAGCTTTTTATCTTGATGAGGTCCCAATAGTTCATTTTTGCTTTTATTTCCCTTGGCAAATACTTATTATCTCTACATCTTAGTTCTCCCTCTGTCCAATGGGGACCGTAGCTTATCTAACCTCATAGGGTTGGTATGAGAATTAAAGGGGATCACACTTGGTGCGATACTAGGTAAACTCAAGTAGGAGTGATTTTGTTGATATTAGTACTGTTATTTTGATCATCTCTATCTGGTTTATGAAATGTCTCTGAATTACTTATTTAGTGACTTTTGTATGATATTCTCTCTATATTTGCCTCTGCTGTCATTGTTTAAGGACTAGGTTAAAGAATAGGTTTTATGGATTGTGGCACAATGGTTTGCATGAGTTTCTTCTTAAAGATGATCGTGGCATGTTTTACAACATTATAACAATCATCTTCATTTTGATATTGAATGAAGTAAAAATAAGTGGATTCTTCCTTGATCATAAAGCATGTTAGTTCTGACTTAGGTTAGGACTAAAATCTGAGTTGTTTGCTTCCTCTCAGCATTGTGTTTGTCTTGTAAGCAGTGGATTCCTTGGAACATTCTTTCAAAACACACCCTAACATGCTCCGGCTGCCAATTGGGCCATTCTCCTGGTTGGTTTTTGCAGATGGTTGGGGCTACTACACGCTTTTTTGCCTTTTTGCATTGCTTTTGCAAGGTCCGAGAGTCTGTGGATTCTGAGTTGTCACACAGAGATTTAAACTTGGACCAGGATCTTGGTTGGGACAGATGGAAGTGTTACCAGGCTCAGTCATTAGCTGTTATCAATCTTAAACTAGAGTAGAATTATGGAAAAAGAAACAATGGCTAGGGTGTAGTTGCAGTATTTCATCTGCATTGCATTTACAGCTGTAGATTTTGAACCATTACATGGATTTTTGACTCTTGCCAGTTTTGAGTTAAACAAGCAGGACCACACAGTTTTTCTGGCCGATGGAAAAGATTTTAATGTAAACTTTGTGATCTCGCCAAGTTAAATCTAGCACTTGATTTAAGCACGAGGAAGATGGTTGACGAATTAAATTTCAAAAGCAAACTCCTTTAAGCTTGCTTATTGCTCATTTATTGTCAGATGTTACCTCTAAACGCTGTGCATTAATTATTAGCACCTGGGCATCAATTTTGTTTCTCCAATGCTTTTCTTATTTCATCTGATTTAATTCTTTATAGAGTCTTGTGGAATACCATCATTTCTTTACTGCAGGAGCTTGAAACCCAAATTATGTGAATTGGTTTAAGATCATTCACTTAAAAGAAATGGAAACTAGTGATTTTTTTTTTTTTTTTTTTTTGCTTCTTTAGAATGCATTCCCCTAGACCACTTTTTCAGAACTACACATACATTTTAAGCACAGTTATGGTTTCAGTGTAGGGCCTCTACTAGGGATTGCCCATCTGGAAAATAGTTAGGATTTGCTCTTTTTGATATACATCACTTTTGGCGCTAGTTGTAGAGAGTGATTAGATGCTTATCTCCTATTTGCATGTCTTTGACCTCTTAGAATGTGGAGAACTTAAAAGCAAAGAGCATTTAGTGTTTTGACACTGCTCCGTGCATGGCACATCATAGACATCATCTTGTTATTTCCCCATGATCATCGTTCCCTCAGGGATAACTGTCCAGTAGCTTTATCCTTGGCAGTCTCTGAATGTGGCTCCATGGTTGAAGTGTTGACTGTGTTCTCTAGAAATAAGCTAATTAATCATGAAAATCTTATAATTTATATCTTATCAGAAGCCCTAATATGCAACTATTCAATAAAATTAAAAAAAAACATTCAAATTGTTTTTGTTAGGTCCTTCAACTACTTTCACAATGATGTGGGGAAGAAAAGAGAATGTATGTTTGGAAAGTGCTGTCTAAATTCAGATTATTTGCTGCTTCTTTGTGAAAAGTCTGATGTTTTCAGAGTAAACTTTCATAGAAAATGAGTTTGCAAGTCTTTCTTAGGACTTAAATGAAAGAATTCTTTGTCCCGTAGGTAGGTGGTAATGTAAATACTGAGCAACCTTGCAGAAAAATAGTTTAATTTTTAAAATGTCAGCTTTGTGTAAAAGCTGTGAAAATATGATTTTATTAAAAAATCTGAAATCACTTTCTATATGCTAAGAAGACAGGTTAATACTGTTTTAAATATTAATTCAGTATATTATTACCATATTCTTAGTGTGTTTTTTTAAAGGATGGGGATTCAATCACACAAGCCTTGCGATTTTAGATTTTACAAGTATATTTGTAGAAAAATATCTTGAGGAAAATGTGTATCATGAATGGTATTTGTTAAAGAACCTAACTGATACTTTATCTATACAGTGTTTTCTTTGGATTTCAAAAAGGTTTCAGGAAATGATTTGAATTTGGAAAAAAATTTGGTGGAAAGGTTCCATAGAAACATCAAGATTGGCTAAGATTGACCTTGTCACTTGTGGGGGTTTCAAACAAAGGTCCCTTTGTAGCAAGAAAACTGTCTCTGTATCGAGAGTTCATTGGAATTTCTTTTCTAGCAGAGAAGAGTGATATGAACAACCAGAACAGGGCACAATGGCAGTGTTTGTGTTTATCTGCTGAAGTTGTCCTGTTCTGGAACTCCTACTTCTGATTCTCTTGCATCTTGTGTATGTTTGATGCACAACACTTCGTTACACATATGTATGTATGTGTTTGTGTGTGTGTGTAGATATCTTTGAAACATATGCTAGGAATAAGATGTTTTCCAGGACATCTTTTTTTTTTTTAATGTTTTTATTAATTTTTTGAGAAGAGAGTATGAGCAGGGGTGGGGCAGAGAGAGGGCGATAGAGGCTCTGAAGTGGGCTCTGAATTGTCAGCAGTGAGCCCATGCGGGGCTCAAACTCACACGCTGCGAGATCATGACCAGAACTGAAGGCGGACGCTCAACTGACTGAGCCACCCAGGTGCCCCTCCAGGACATCTTTATAGCCACTTTCACAAGTTGAAATTTTAGTTGAGTCTATTCTATTGAAAAGGGAGCAGAAATGATTAAAGCCATGAAATTATTCTCTCAGATTTCAGTAAGTAGCATTAAGTTAAAGATCATCAGGAGGACTATTTTTTTTTTTAATCTATTATCACAGATTTAGCTGCTTTATGTCTAATTTTTGGAGCATCTGGTGGAGTCATCTGGGAATGTATGTTTTGCAGGTTTTAAGCCACATTAAATATCAGGGAAGAGTTGGTTTGGCTTATTTGTGTTTATGCCAACCATAGGGATTGCTGTATTAAATGCCTTTATTTGGGCCCTTGCCTATCCCTTTATTTTTCTTTTTCAGTCTTCTGGCCAATATCCAGTTTACTAACACAAAACTACTTTTGTGATCAGAATATAGCTTTATTAATTTAGAATATCGGAGTATCAGTTAACCAATTTATTAATAGCTATAGAGGTCAGGATGTCATTTTACTAACATTTCTGAACAGTTTACACTAAGGGTGGTTCTGCTTTTTTGCACATTAAGTATCCTTTCCAATGGTTAGAGAAGGGGGAACGTGTAATGATCTAAACTTAAAACACTCTGCCTCCACATATTGTTGAATAAAACATATTCTTCTGGACTCTTTGAAGACCCCGTGTGTTTGGAAGCTCAGATGTTCAGGCTGGAGAAACTTTGGCTTGCTTTTGTCTGTTTTATTGCAGACTTTCTTGGCATGAACTGATTCTTAATTTTGAAGTCTAATTCTTACTGATCACACTTGTCTCTCCTGAGACTAGAGCAAGGAATCCTAATCTCGTCTGTAAGCGGATCACTTCATCCTTCCACATGTTAGCTGCAAAGTGAGTTTTCCGTCAGCATGGAGCTAATGTTTATCAGACTAACTAAGGAGTCTAAAACTGGGGCCCTGAGGTGCTTGTCCACTTAGGAGTCTGTTCTCACCAACTCACGCTGGAGAATTACTTATTTCTACCAGTGCTTTTGCTAGACAGTATATTCTCCCCATGGTGTATGAATTCATGAAAGTTGGTCTCGTGAGGCTCATGAGGGTGGGCTTTGCAAACATTACCTTAGGCTCACAGTCTGACTTACATTAGGGCCTGGATGTGGTAAGTGGTAAAAGCCTTTTGGGGATGGTATGGAAAAATGTAGCTGTACACATGGCCAGTTTTTTTTTTTTTTTTTTTTTTTTAATGTGGGAAAGATTGGCTGGAAGAAGTAAAGATGTGAATAACCTGCTAATAAGATAATATATGAAAACAGTTTTCTGAGAGTCAACATCCAAGCTATGAAAAACAGATGGGGCAGAGGGCTCTAAAAGCATAACTGCCTGTTCCTTTCCTCTGCAAACTGTTGAACACCATGTCTGAGGACAACGTGGCATAACATTTTGATTATCTTAGTGGCAGTATTTCTTTTAATGAGCCTGGAATTCAATTAGGCAAAGCGTGACAAAGTAAAGGTTTAATTTGTCTAGAACTGCTTTGATCCATTTGAAATGCATGCTTTTTCCTCGTCAAGGCTGGCTAGATATTGATCATCTGGAGGAGGCTACTCTGTTATAATACAAGAAATAGTGGGTGAGAGGTCCTGCCCATCACCACTCAAAATAATAGATATATGTGGTAAAAAATTCAAATTCTGCCAAAGGGTGTGCAGTGAGAAGTCAGTCCCCCAGTACAACTGGTTTGTTGTATAGCTTCCAGAGATGCTCTCTGCATGTACAAGTATGATATTTTTTATGTGACGATAGCTTACCTTACACACTGTTCTGCACCAGTACCTATTTATTTCCTTTTAGTCAAATAGCCAGATTCTCAAATGAAGAATAAGATTAGGTATGTTTTTTTTTCCCTCTTCCTGTACTCCCCAGTAAGCCAGGGTTTCCCCTGTTTGTTTGTTTTTTTTTTCCTCCTATTTTGAATGAATTGTTCCACATGACTTATGGAATTAATTTCTTAGGGAAATAGTCATTTCTGTGAATATGAGATTTTTGAGCATTACATCTTCCTCTTTGATAAAATATTTTAGGGTGAGGTTTTGTTTTTTTTTTTAAGCATAATTTATAGAGTACCTGCTATGTACCAGGCAATGTGCTAGGCATTGGAAATATAATACTGAATAGGACAGGCAGAGTTTCTGTCCTGGTGATCTGTTGGGATAAGCACACAGGGAACAGGTACCTGAGAAATGGGGTACCCCTCAAAGCAGGACCTCAGCACAGCCTGGGGAAACAGGGAAGTCACTCTTAACCCTTAGTTATTCTTACTTCCTTATGCTGTCTTACTAGATTGATCTCATAAGGTTACTGCTATTTAATAGTTTGGTTTAATAGATTTTTTAATTCAAATATAATTTAACTTAGTCTTGAACTATACAGTCATATATATGAACATACTAATCATATGTTAATTACTTTATATTTGCAACTAACTTCATTAAATGGGCAACTGGTATATATAGAATAGGGCTTAGTAAACCAACGTTTTGTAATGTAATAAATTGATCATTTAACTATAGTATGAAGATTTTTATTTAAAGAAAAACATAGCCTGGGTTATATCTATCACAGTTCAAAATACTAAATGTGCTTTTAGTTTGAATACATAATTCTTTGCCTTCCTTACCTCTGAGTGATTTATAAATATGGGGGATTTGGATATTGTCAGTTTATCTAGCTTAAGGAAAAGTCATCAGATTTCTGTTTTACTAGAAACTCCTTTTATGTCATGTTCTTAGATAATGTTTAGTTTTGTTAAAATTTCTGTAACTCATGATTACAATTTTGTTTTTTAAACTGTCAGATAATTTATTTAAAATAGGAAATAGAAATTGTGAAACCTGTCTTGTTAGATAATTAGCTTGACTAAGATCTAGCCCACTTTCTATTAATTTGTTTCTCCTGGTAATCGCTGTGGTACAGCCGAGCTTGGTTAACACTTTTACTTTGTTTTGTGTTTAATAAACTATTTCCATGCATGTGTAGGATAGAGGGGGCAGATTAGAGGCCATCTATCCCATTCTGTAACTTCTAGTCCCCCTGGGTCCCACAGCTGATTAGAATCAGAGCTAAGTCTGACCCTTGCTTGATTCCTAATTTTACAAGAAAGGATATTTCATTGTGTTCTTAGTAAGTTATGTATTTACATGGCTTAAAGTGCAAACAGTATCAATGGTATAGACTTGTGCACTGAGATGCCTTGCTCACCCTCCTATTCGCATTGACCCTGTTACCCCCACACTCTTTTACCATGAAATATGTCTTGTTTCTCCTACCAGCATTTCTTTGTAAATTTTTATTTTTATTTTATTTATTTAAAAAATTTTTTTTTTAACGTTTATTATTGAGACAGAGAGAGACAGAGCATGGACAGGGGAAGGGTCAGAGAGAGATAGGGAGGCACAGAATCTGAAACAGGCTCCAGGCTCTGAGCTGTCAGCACAGAGCCCGACACAGGGCTCAAACTCACGGACCGCGAGATCATGACCTGAGCCAAAGTCAGACGCTTAACGGACTGAGCCACCCAGGCGCCCCTCTTTGTAAAATTTTAAAGTTTATTTATTTTCAGAGAGAGAGAGAGAGAGTGTGTGAGAGAGTGAGTGAGGGAGGGGCGCAGAGAGAGAGAGAGAGAGAGAGAGAGAGAGAATCTCAAGCAGGCTCCACACTGTCAGCATGGAGCCAGATGTGGGTCTCGAACCCACCAACCTCACTGTGAGATCATGACCTGAATTGACATCAAAAGTTCGAAGCTTAACCGACTGAGCCACCCAGGCACCCTTTCTGCCAGCATTTCTTTATGTAAGTATAGGCAAATACGAATGGTTTCTTGTTGTCTCTCTTTTCTTAAGAACTAGCATGCTGACTATACACTATTCTGCATCCTTTTTTCTCTCATTGGAGTTTAAATTTACGCTCCCTGAGAAGAGTCAGTATGCCTATCCCACTTCGTTTGCTTCAGTTAGATCAGAATCAGGTTCTTCTATTTAGCTCGACTCCATAGCATATGAGAAATACGGGGCCTTGGCTGTGTGAAAAACGGTTAGAAATGTAAAGTAAAACTCAAGATACAAAGTTATTAAAATTGCTATTATTTGACCCAAAGAAGAGAAGGTTTAGGCATGATTACTTTTTTTTTTAATTTTTATTTTTTTTTAACGTTTATTTATTTTTGAGACAGAGACAGAGCATGAACGGGGGAGGGGCAGAGAGAGAGGGAGACAGAATCGGAAGCAGGCTGCAGGCTCTGAGCCTTCAGCCCAGAGCCCGATGCGGGGCTCGAACTCACGGACTGCAAGATCGTGACCTGAGCTGAAGTCGGACGCTTAACCGACTGAGCCACCCAGGCGCCCCCATGATTACTTTATAGATCACAAAAAGGTGGCTCAGAGGGAGGTGAGTTACCCACAGTCACCCAACCAGTGGGTATTTGAGTGGGGACTTGCGCTCAAATTTGCCCGTCAGTGTTGAAGTCTCTGTACTTATGCTGCTGCAGGAAGTTTGTGAGTGATGTGTACAGTTGATACTCTTTATTTGTGGATTCCATATTTGCGAATTGCCTACTCACTCAAATTTATTTGTAGCCCAGAATTAATACTTGCTGTGCTTTTGCAGTCGTTCAGACACGCAGTCTACTTAATGCCACATTTTTCACATTTTTGTGGCCTTTTTGGTTGGTGATCTTGCTCTTTAAAATGGCCCCCGAAAGATACAGTGCTGAAGTGCTATCTGGAGTTTCTAGGTGCAAGAAGGCTGTTCTGTGCCTTATGGAGAAATGTCTGTGTTGGATAAGCTTTGTCAGGCATGAGTTGTAGTGTTGTTGGCCACAAGTTCAATGCTAGGGAATTAATAATATTAAAGGAAACATCCTTAAACAGAAGCATACATAAAATAAGGTTATGTATTGATCAGTTGATGAAAATGCTGTGATGAGAGGCTTATAGAAAGCTAACCCCGTATTTCCACTAGGAGCACTGGTTCAGTATTCGCTAATTCAGTGTTTGCAGTAACTTTATAGAACATAACTACCATAAGTAATGAGAATCATCAATACATACAAAACTTAAGTGGCCACCTCCTTGCTAGCTCTAGTTGGGTTTATCTTTTCTCATTCCACCCTAAGGTATATCAGGAGTAATTTCAGTGGATGTAAGAGAAAGGAAATTGCCCAGTAATGAAATAATTCAGGACTGTGAAAAACTGTGATTAAGATTTAATTGCTTCTAAAATGCTTCTAATTCTAAAATGCTGTAAAAATGGAGACTTCTAGAATGTTGCTAAAGTAGTGTTACAGTATGGCATGGTGACTAACCAAGAGTGTCATCAGTCTGCCTGGGGTCTAATCCCTGTTCTCCTGCATGTCCTGTGTGACCCTGGGCAAGCTTTTTAACATCTTTGTGCCTCAGTATGCACGTACATAAAAATGGAAATAACAGTACCTATTTTCTTGGGTTGTTGTGGAAATTAAATTAGTCAATACATGAAAAGCAGTTGGAATAGTTGGTGGTATTCGGTAAGTGTTCTTTAAATTATTAGGGTAATTGCACATTCTCATCTGCCCAGGATGATTTCATTTGTACAGGTGGGATTATTAATTGCCCCATTTCACTCTCAAAAGGTATCCCAATTTGGGGAATAAATTATGTGTTGATGTTCACCAGCTGTGAGGATGATTCTTCATTATCTGATAATACCTAATTAGTGGCTACTTCTGTAAATACAGGTTGGGATGATTATCATCTTTTTCCTCTTCAAGAGCTAAGTTGAAAACTCCCTTCCCCTAGTTTTGGAGGGCTGCTAGGAAAAGATGAAATGAAGGGGAACAGGTTGAATATTCAGATGTGGCAGGTGTGTGGCTTTTACTCATTTTGCTTCCTGCTCTATAAAAAAGAGTAGTCTGGAGTGTGGTTCTGGTTAGTGAGTTATGTCTTTACCACTGGTCAGCTCTTCCTCCAGTAGCCAGGAAGGACTTGTGGAAAATACTACTGGTCAAGGGATCTAAGAGATCAGGGTTGGTTAAGAAGCTCCCATAAAACTCATCTTAACTTCTAACCACGTGAGAAGAGACAGAGTGTCTATGGACTCCACTGATGGAGGTAAGTGTAAACTCTTGGCTGATGTCACTGCTACTAAAGGGTGATGAGGACCTTCCTCCCTCTGGAGATCTTTAGAAAAAGCATTGTATACTTTTCTAGCTAGGATGCTGTGAATACACCCTGATACACAGGAACAGATTAAGTGATACACTTTTAGGTGTCTCTTCATTTGGCTCATTCACTGATGTTTCAATATACTTTAGTTTTTAGACCAGTTTTAGGTTACAGCAAAATTGAGTGGAAAATACAGATTGCCCACATATTCCCTGATCTCCCACAAGCACAGCCTCCTTTGCTATCAACACCTTTCACCAGAGTGATACACTTGTGATCATCAAACCCATGCTGACACATCATTTCACCAAAAATCCTAGGTTACAGTAGAGTTCCTTCTTGGTGTTGTACAATCTGTGGGTTTTGACAAATGTATAATGACACGTATCCACCATGATAGTATCATACAGGTTAGTTTCACTGCCCCAGAAATCCTCTGTGTTCTGTCTATTCATCCCCTCCCTCTGCCCAAGCCCATGGCAACCACTGATCTTTTTACTCTCTCCATAGTTTTGCCATTAATTGTAGTGTTGAGTTTTTAAGTGGTTATTTTTCTCACATGCCCTAGGGAGCCAGTGCTGAGCAGGCAGTTGGGTATCTAAGTCTAGATTTGGCAGTTTGATGGCTTGAATCATGTTTGGGAGGGGTTGGTATTTAGATGGGATTTCAGGCAAGGATGTTGGGTGAGGTTTCTCCAGAAAGGATGGAGATGCAGGAGTGAATGCCAAGCACGAAGCCCTGGGACTTTCCAACACTGAGAGACTGGGATTATGGGAGAAGGGCCAGCAAAGGAGGCTGAGAAGGAGCAGCTGATGGTGGTGGGGACGGGGTTGAAGGAGACCTAGGGGAATGGTGTGGCTAGAAGCCAAGTGGTATCTAGCTTGCTTTTTTTTTTTCTTTCTGTGTTTATAGGGGAAACAAATCAGTATACCTTAAGAATTACTTTAGGGGCTCCTGGGTGGCTCAGTCCGTTACGTGTCTAACTTTGGCTCAGGACGTGATCTCATGGTTTGTAAGTTCAAGCCCTGCATCAGCTGTCAGCACAGAGCCTCCTTCAGATCCTCCTTCTCTCTCTGCCCCTCCCCCACGCTCTCTCTTTCTCTCTCAAAAATAAACATTAAAAAAAAAAAAAAACTTAAAAGGATTCCACAAGATGGAAGGTTTTTTTTGGAGGATCCATATTTTGTACTGTGTCTGTAGGTTGCAGAGTTCTGCACCAGAAGCAGTTGCTGTAGGTTCACTTCACTGTGTGATCAGTGTATAAAGGATGCACCTTCAGAACCCATTAGTCTTGGGCCTTCAAAGGGTTTATTGGGGTAATTGGTATTCCTGCTAATCGGAGAAAGGAAGGATTGAGTGCTTCACTCAAAAAGGCAAGATGCTTTTGTTGAAGTTTTACTGGGACAGTCGGATATAGGTGTTTCTTCCTGGTTTCATTTGTTTGCTGAAGGCGGAGATAGGTGTTTAAAGAATGGTTGGTCTAAGATTAGACTTAATAGAATGGAAAACTTCTCAGTGGCAGCATTTCCATCCCCAAATTGCCTTTTTACCAAATGAACCATGCAGGGTTTTTTGTTTGGCCATTTGTTTGTGATTTGATTTACAAAAATACTAGCTTTATAACAACATCTATTGCACGAATAAGGTACCTGGTTTTCATGTGTTGGCATAGGGTGTAAGGGTTAGGCTGTGCTTTACTACTATTGACTTTAAAGCAAAGTGCTCATAAGGATCTTAATTCAGCCCATGTTTGGACCAATTTTCAGATAGGCAGTAGCCAAAATCAACATTTGAAAAATTGTTAAGGCTTTACAGCACAGTTTACTTATCATCAGAATGTCATGTGTTCAGCCAGGTGCTGTTAATACCTAAATATGCCATTGCAAGAGAATTTATTAGTAAAGTTTCCATGGATTCTTTTTCCCTCCTTCCCCAGCCCCTCTAACATTTAACTATGGTCCTGCCTTGGACTTTTGCCAGCATGTTATAAATAATTGGACTTAGCTTCTCATCTACTTTCTTCTGGCTCAGGTTATGAATATAAGTTGACAAGACTTTTGCACTGATTTTTGTTCTCCAAGATTGCATTAAGATTATGAGGAGATGGTTGAGTATAATTTGTCTTCCTTTATTCCTTCTGTAATCAAAGTGTAAATGTTCTTGATTAATTATAGTTCTCACGGAGATATCAGCTATAGCAATTTGCAAACTCCAAAGCCTTGATAATGAAGGACAAACATTTTATAACCATATACTTGTTAAATTTGATGTTAACTTCAGCAATTAATTCTTCCTCAGAGTTGAAATAATATTTTATAGGTTGATAAAAACTTTTTTTTTTTTCTGTTAATGAGGAACCATTGATGTGTGTATGAAACTATTCCTGATGAACAGTATGTTGCTTTTCTTAGGAATTGAATGAAAAGTTGCAGAGGTTTTTATTTTTTCTACATATGTGGAGTTTGGCCTTACAGGTTCCTGACAAATGGAAGCAGAAGTTTAATGAATCCTAAAACTCATTTAGCTTCTAATTATACATAAATTTGAGGAGGTGGAAATAGTGATTTGACTTGGATGGAAATTACATCTTGTCAAGTATCCTTTGGTGCTTTGTCATTTGGTGATAACACCTGCCACCATTTAAGCAGCCCCGTGTGCCAGGTGCTGTGCTAAATCCTTTGTGTATTTTGTGCTTTATTTAACCCTTGCCACAATCTTTGCGGGAGATAGTATTATATCCTTTTTAGCAGATGACGGAGAGGCTAAATAAATTGCTAGAGTGGTAAATACTCAGATACTAAGTGATAAGCCAGAATTCAGACCCAAACCTGATCTCAGAGCCCTCTCTAAAGGGGGACAAATTCAAATGCCTGCCTTGGCAGCCAGATCACATAGCTGAGTGAAGCAGGATGGGTACAGGATGGTTCTGGTGCTGGGGGGCGGGGGTGGTCGCTGTAAAGAGGTGTGAGTGCAGTTCCAGCCACTGTGACTGTTGGGGGAGTTTGAACTCTGTGTTGTGATCCGATATTTCAAGAAAAGTGGGAAATTAGAATGGGTGGGTGCAGTCTCTTGATTTTTAAACGTTGGGAGTTAATTCAGATTTTTTAAATACACATGTGTAGGGCAGTTTCAACCCATCGGCCACCCATTTGAGAACTCTAATGCACATTTTGTTGATCATTTGGTTTAAATTAGCCTGATAAGATCAATTGGCCTTGTGCTCGTGTCACACAAGTCACAGTCTTGGAGTTCCTCAGAGACCTCTATAAATTTAGCGGTGTTGGAGGACAGAGGAAGGGAAAATGTGTTTTAATGTGTTAGGGTGCCTGCTGTCACCAGGACTTAAGGAAATTAAGCATAAAGAATTTCAAGTACATTTCTGACTAATGGTTAATAGTATGTAATTTGAGGCATTAAGAAAATACACTTGTATAATTTTCAATAACACATGCTTATCTTTATTTTTTCAGTCTGTTAAAATTAAATGGGTACTTGGTTAAATTATACTACCCTGTCAGTTTTTTGATAATAGAGCAGCTAAAGCATCAGATAGATTTGCCTTTTATATGGTATTAACATAGAAGTAAAAATAGTGCCTTTCGCCTTTCTTGTATATTTTCAATACACAATTGAATTTTGTCTGATTTAAAAAGTTAAACGAGTTGATTCCTAGGTATTAGTCTGGTAAGAAGGTAAGGCAACTACAGAAAACTGAGAAATAGTTAAAATTAGAAAATACGTTGATAAGAGAAATATATCTTGTATAAACACAGAGAAAATAGATGAGGGAGACGATTATGTTATGTTGAATCTCTGGAGGTCCTAGATGTAGTGAAAATGCCCTCTGCATGCAAATCACGATATTCCGGTGTAGGGGCTCCTACCTAGAATGCTTTCAGTGTCTACTTTTTTAAAACCTGAATTTTACTACCCTGTATCATAAAGTCAAGGGTAAAGTTCGGGTTTTGAACGTCTAAGAAACAGTGATGGCATCACTTTCATCCTGTTTAAAAGGTGTCTCTATGAAAGGTGGTGGTTAGATTTTTTGGCCTCTGTCTCTGCACCTGCAGCTACACTTAAATCAAACCATTTGAGCCAAGGTTGGTTGTCACTGAGAACTTGCAGTGGGAAAGCTGCGGATCGTAAGGCCATTTTGACTGTCAGAGAAGGGCAGGCATTGATTCATGTGTCTATTAACTTTCCAAGGCAATAAAATACTTCCATCTTTTTTTCCCTCTTATTTATCTTCAAGCTAACCTTTTTTTTTTTTTTTTTTAAGTATTTATTTTTGAGAGACAGATACAGAGCAAGCAGGGGAAGGGCACAGAGAGGGAGACAGCATCCCAAGCAGGTCTCACACTGTCAGTGCAGAGCCCAGCGAAGGGTTCAAACTCACAAACTGTGAGATCATGACCTGAGCCAAAATTAAGAGTCGGACACTTAACCAACTGAGCCACCCAGGCGACTCTCTTCAAGCTAACCTTAAACAACAAGAACAAAAACGTATAAGGAATTAATATACAGAGACCTGAAAATTTGTAAAAGTAAAGCAAACCTTAATGAAATGACATTTTACAAAAGTCTTGAGTTCTTGGAAAATTCCTAGAGATAACATAGTCAATTCAGCATCGTGTATTTAGTTTATTGCTGATTCATAATAATCATAAAACCTCCAAAAGATTTTTTTGTTTCAGGGACCACTTCTCATGGAACAATTCTCTATAGATTAATTATGGTTTTCTAGTTTGCCAAATTTTTTTTTTTCTACTGTATGTTTGGTTAAGTTTTGTTTTAGAAAGAGGCTGGTGGGTATTTACTTTGTATAGCTCTAATGAGTTCTAAGGAAAGCCCTTAGAATAAGGACTACTGTTGAATGGAAGGTATAAAAGCACTTGGAAGCTGTAAAGCCCTATACAAGGTCTAGCAGATGATAATTCTGTAGTTGAAACTCACATTGGCCTTGCTACCACTAGTGCCAAGCCCTCTTCAGTTTCAGATGGACTACGAAAACTAGAGAAGCTGCTGACAACTTGAGTGATTGATCAGTCGTGTGCCGCAGCAGGACCTGGATCCTGTAGTCCTGCTGTTCAGTAGCACATCCTTCCCTCCCACGGGGGTAGTAGCCTCTCGCATTCCTTCGAAGTGGAGACCATCACCCTACAAAGGGATCACAGTGCAGCTCTCCCTTGAGTAAACTACAGTAGGCGGTCTCTTTAGTCCTTCTCAAACGCCTATGACTAGCTGAGAGCTGGCTCTGCTTTTGCAGAAAGTGAGGATGGAGAGTGTGGTTGGGAGCTACTCTTTGATGCTAAATTGATCAAATGCAAGTGCCTGTGTATATTGGCCAAAGTCCAGATTAAGCTTTATGCAGGAGTTTCCACTATAGCTATTAAGATGCCAATAAAGAAAAAAGAAGACTGGAACATGACAAACTCCCTGCAGACTTGTGTGGTTACCTCTCTACAGTCTAGCCACTGCGTATTCTGGCGAATGACAGAGTTGTGGTGATCTTGCATGAGCATTGTTAGCAAGCAACGGAAGAAGATTCTGCCATGGCTTTGTCCTTCCACAGTAGGTAGGTGGGTACGGGCATATAGGCTGGCTTTGTAAAGTGTCTCAGGCAGGTGGATGGGAAGGAACCAAGAAGAGGTGTGCATCCATGGGCTTTTCTTAGAAGGAGTTTTGTGGTGAGAAGCCAACAGTTAGAGATTTGGTTTGGACAGCTGGCTCCCATTGATGGTTTAGAAGGGGATGAAAGGGCCAGATTTTTTAGAAGGGATTTGGGTAGGTTCTTAAAAGTGGATTGAAGCAGGGTAAAAAAAAGGAGGGGATGGTGGGGGGGGGGTGCATCATGAAGAGGAAAAATACCATTGCAGAAGACGTGTGTTTTGGGGCCAGAGTTTTGGTAGGGAAATAAGAGAAGGAGGGGGTGCATGTATAAAAGAGAACACAAACTGGTGAAATGTGACTGTGCATGGTTTATAAATTACTGGCAGCATCACATGTGGACTTGAGAGGTACATCTACTGTAGAAATTTCCCTCAAGGAATACATAATGTGTTTTGTAATCCGAAATTTGTCATTATTAAAGGTAATAAGCATCTTGGTTGTGGTCAAATGCTAGGTTAAATTTTTGGAACATTTTGACTCTTCTAGACTAAACTGCCATCATTGGACCTCTCTGCAGGTCTTACGGGAGGTTGTAAAAGCAAACCTTTCTTAGCTTTCTATAAATGAAACCATTATTCTCTCTCACTAGGGAATCTTGTATGGTAAGGGAGCAAAAGGTTAATAGTTGTTATTTGGGTCAGAGGCCAATGCAGGGGGGCAGGGCCGATTTGGTGTGCCCGTACTGTCTCCAGTTCCCCGGTGTGGCTAGCGAGGTTTGGGCTAGATTCCCTCTCACTGAGCCTGCAAAGATGTTTAATACTCCCACATCTCTCAGCCCTTTGGGTCTGTGGAGTGGTTTCAGATTGTGTTGTTGTGGGGCCTGGAATTTCCGGAAGGCACTTTGGGGTTGGCCAGTTGGGTGTCATGGAAGCCAAACAACTGGACTCTGGGCCTTCTGGCCCTGCCTCAGCCAGGACAGCTTGCTTATATTGTTTAAGTCCTGGAACTTTTAGTAAGAGTCACTTGACAAGAGACGAAACACATACAGAATCACTGTCTGGGAAAGTAGGAAAAGAGCACGCTCCATGCATGAACACAATTAACAGATAGCAGCTTTGACCCCTTCCTTCTGTCCATTTCCCAGCTGCTGTCCTTTTTATTGAAAGAATAATTCATACGCCATACAAATAATCTGTTTAAGTTGTATAATTTGGTGGTTTTAGTGTATTCACAGGCTGAGCAAAGCTCTCTGAGCTTTTCTCAAAAAGAAAGGCTGTATCCATTAGCGCTCATTCCCCATTTCCCCCCACACTTCCCCATCTCCAGAACAGCCATGAATCCACTTTCTGTTTCTGTGAATTTGACTATTCTGGACACTTCGTATTAATGGAATCACATAATATATGCTCTTCTGTGACTGGCTTCTTTCACCTGGCGTAACGTGTTCAAGGTTCATCCATGTTGTAGCATGTGTCAGTACTTTCCTGTTGCAGAGTAATATCCCATCATATGGATATACTGGATGTTATTGAGCCATTTGTTAGTTGGTCGACATTGGGCTGTTTCTCCTATTTGCCATTATAAATTATGCTGCCCATGAACATTTGGGTGCAGGTTTTTGTGTGAACATATGTTTTCCTTTCTCTTGGGTATATACCTAGGAGGGGGATTGCTGGGTGATATGGGAACTCTCAGACATTTTGAGGAACGGCCAGGCTTCTCTTCTCCTAAGTGGATTATGTGTGTAGACTGTGGATGGCCTCCTTGCTTCTTCACACCACAGTTGAGTCTTCAGCTCTACATCCTGTTCTTTACCCTGCTACCTCCTGGTTACTTGCCTAAAATATAAGCAGTCTCCATAGTCCTCTGTTACTTAAGGCATTGAAACTGCTTACCAAGGACTCCCAAGTTATTCACAGCCTCGGCTCAAGCTACATCTAAAATTTCATCTTCTAGTGATTTCCCAATTTCTGTGTGTCTTTCTGTGTGAGCTGTTTTCATTATATAAAGCCAGTGGTTCCTAAACTCCTTTGTGTCATTGACTCCTCTGAAAGTCTACCATTAACAAACCCTGAGGTCCACCACCACCTTCCCTGGGCACAAGCTGTGAGTTCCCATCTCTGCTCCTACCATTCCCTCACTTCCCCATTACCCTCCTCCTTTCTGGTGGTTACCTAATACGAAAATCTCTTACCTTTGGAAGTGTCTTTTGGAGGACCTTAAAAAGACAGTGTTTTGTTTTGTTTTTCATCAGTGGTGCTAACAGTTGTTTGTATAGTCCTCCAGGAGGGCCCTGAAGGAGCAGAGCAGGGATGGCTCACCCCCTAGGAACTAGACTGTAAGTGCTATCGAGGTGGAGATTTTTGTTGGAATTGCCCTGGGCTGTGTGTTCTGTGTGCCTAAAATAGAGCCTGGCACACAGTAGGTGTTCAGTTAAGTAATTGTGGAATGAACGAATAGGAGAGGGAGCTGGGTCTTGAACCTTCTGCTTTCTGGAATTGATGAACCTCTAAAGTCAGGCTCATGAATAATCCAGGGGCCTCCTTACAGATAGTGGATATTAGATATTGGAGAAGGAACAGAGGTTAGATGACAGATTCCAAAAGGATTAAGGGGATATATTAATTTCCTATTGCTGCTGTAGCATATTACTGCAAACTTAGTGGTTTAAAACAACACAACTTTTTTCTCAAGTCGAGGTATCACCAGGGATAGTTCCTTCTGGAGGCTCTAGAGGATAATCTGTGCTTTTTTTTTTTTTTTTTTACTTTTTATTTATTTTTAATTTACATCCAAGTTAGTTAGCATATAGTGCAACAATGATTTCGAGAGTAGATTCCTTAATGCCCCTTACCCATTTGGCCCATCCCCGCCCCCCAACAACCCCTCCAGTAACCCTCTGTTTGTTATCCATATTGAAGAGTGTCTTACGTTTTTGTCCCTCTCCCTGTTTATATTATGTTTGCTTCCCTTCCCTTATGTTCGTCTGTTTTGTATCTTAAATTCCTCATATGTGTGAAGTCATATGATATTTGTCTTTCTCTGACTAATTTTGTTTAGCATAATACCCTTGAGTTTCATCCACGTAGTTGCAAGTGGCAAGGTTTCATTCTTTTTGGTTGTCGAATAATACTCCATTGTATATACATACCACATCTTCTTTATCCATTCAGAGGATAATCTGTTTCTGAGCCTTTCCCAGCTCCTGGAGGCCACCTGCATACCTTGGCGTATGCCCCTTTCTTCCATCTCTAAAGCTAAGTGCATTGTGTTTATTGTTTTTCTCTTTGATTTCTGCTTCCATCCTTACATCTTTTCTCTGATCCTGATCTTCCTGTCCTCTGCTTACAGGGACCCTTCACATTACATTGGGCCTACCTGGTTAATTCAGGAGGACTTCCCCCTCAGGATCCTTAATCATATCTGCAAAGTCATTTTTACCGTGTAAGAGAACATATTCACAGGACATGGACATCCTTGGGGGCCATGATTCAGCCTGCTACAGGGCGTTCTACAGATAAACACAGTGCCTTTTGTGTTTTTGCCAAGTGTGTCTGTGCCTTGCCTAGCTTAATGCCTCATAATTGTGACATGACATAACTTCTTCCTCACAGTATAAAAAAAATGTTCTACTACTTCTTGGCAGAAAGTTGTTAGTTTGCCCTACTTTGTTGCTTTCCCGTTTGTAACTCACTGAATTAGTACCAAAACATAGGTCCTAAAAAGGACCAATGAGATCCTCCTCTAATTTTCTTTTTTTTTTTTTCTTTTCTTTTTTTTAGAGAGAGTGAGCACACGTGTGCAAGAGAGCTTGTGTGTGTGTGGGGGGGGAGGGGCAAAGGGCTAGGGAGAGTAAGAATCCTAAGCAGGCTCCATGCATGCCCAGCATGGAGCCTGATACAGGGCTCGATCCCATGACCATAAGATGATGACCTGAGTCGAAATCAAGGGTCGGATGCTTAACTGAGTGAGCCATTCAGGCTCCCCTAGTTTTGTCATTGATAAGTATCTATTAAAAATTTTTAGGGGTGCCTGGGTGGCTCAGTTGGTTAAGCGTCTGACTTTGGGTCAGGTCATGATCTCACAATTAGTGAGTTCGAGCCCCACGTTGGGCTCTATGCTGACAGCTCACAGCCTGGATCCTGCTTCAGATTCTGTGTCTCCTCTCTCTGACCCTCCTGTGCTCACATTTTCTCTCTCTCTCTCTCTCAAATAAATTAAACATTAAAAAATTTTTTAAAAATTAAAAAAAAATTTAGAAGTTGTTGAACACGCATATCTGTGATTTTGAGCTTATTTGGTGTATGGCAGGATTATTATATCTGCCCACTGGGACTTAATTGATGGAAATATAGGAGCTGGGTTTGCTGTCTTTGAACAGACTGTACTGGAAAAGCAAGACAGCTTACTGGCATTATTTAAAAGATGTGTGAATTCACAGAATTCATATAGGAGGGAAAGACATTTATTGCACTTTAAATGATAATAATAATAATTAATGGTAATGAGTGTGTACCGTGTGCCAGACCATATTGTAACCACTTACCATGGTTTAATTCATTCAGTCATCATGAGAACCACATGAGGTCATACCATTATTATTCCCATTTTACAAATGAGGAAATAGGACTTGCTGATGTTAAGTGAGTCGCCTAAGGTTACACAGCTAGTAAAAGAGGGGGCCGGGACTTGAACCTAGGCCATCTGGCTCCTGAACCTGCACTCATTTTCCAGAGGTGCGATGTAATGGTATACAATTAGCCTTGCTCCAGTAGGTAATGTGTGAAACTGACCTTATCTGAACGTCTATTCGCCTGTAGGTATTATTATCTAATAGCATTTACTTGTGAGATAAGAGATCACCACCTATCCCTAATATTGGGAACGAGAAAGCAGGAACCCTGGTGTTTAGTATTGAGGAGGTGATTTGGAGGCTTAATCATCTCATGCTCCCTCGTTTTGTTCCTTCATGCTCCCCTACCATTGGACTGTGGGCTCCTTTCCCTTCTTTCTGGCATGTTTACCTCTTTGCTGTGATGCTTGCTGGTGGTCTTGCGTGGGCTGATTATGGCGTGTGGTGGGACCGATGGTTGACCTAGTCTTCTCCATTCATTTGTTCATTTTGTTCATTTTGTTTTACTAAATGAAGAAACAGAAATTTATCATTATCTCAAATCCACTTAAGAGCCAGAATGAGAATTTGTTTATCCCATAGATCCTTTCCTTTGGATACTTTGCTAACCAGTGCTAATAACCGTCTAAAAAGAAAGCATTTAAAAAATCCTTACTGAAATTCAGAGAGGGCTGTCCGAAGAGGGAGGACAGGAGCCAGCTGCTGTGTAAACTGCAACAGGTTTGAAAAATGTCAGAGAGGACTTGAAATTCTATTTCTCTTGCGTAGGCAAGGATCATTTTTCTTAGGGTGTTATTGCCTTAGGAAACGGACCTTTTTAAAAAAAAATTTTTTTTTTAATGTTTATTTATTTTTGAGAGAGACAGAGACAGAATGCGAGTGGGTTAGGGGCAGAGAGAGAGGGAGACATAGAATCTGGAGCAGGCTCCAGGCTCTGAGCTGTCAGCACAGAGCCCGATGCGGGGCTCGAACTCACGAGCCAGACTCACGTCACCAAAGTCAGATGCTCAACAGGCGCCCTGGAAACTGACCTTTTTATAGTTTTCCTAAATTGTGTCCTGGTCCCTTTTTCTTCTTGATGAAATTGATGGGATCTATAGGACGTATTTCTTTAGGAAGACAACTTTTGGGGACACGATTAATAAAAAACAAAGATGCAAAGATTTGGGGCTTACTTCAAATGTTATTCTTCTTTGTGGATTGAATTCTGACTTGAAATACTGTGGGCACCATGCAAAAGGATCTGGAAATAGTGCCTGAAGAGAAATGTGTCCTTTCATGTGCTGGTTTTATTCCAGAATTACCAACCCACAATAGGAAAGGGGGCTTCAGCATGAAGACTGTTTTGTTTTACTTGACTTTGTTCCAGTGTTCTATAAATTCATTCTTGGTGGCTGTTTCCCATCAGCCACCAAGAATCCATGTTTTCCTGGTTTGTTTATAATTGATAATTTATATTCCCAATTGCATCCACAGAAGGCTCAAGGCACCTTACAGTAAATGACATGTTTGAGTGGGAGATGAATGTGGCTGTTTAAGCGAGAAATAGAAAACAAGGCAGCAATGATGATAGCCAAGGTGCTCAGCTATATCTCCTGCCTAGCGTTACTAGGAGTGAGGGTTAAACACAGCTTTATTCTTCCAGGCAGCCAAAGTAAAAGGGTCACAGAATCGGTTATGTAACTGTCATCTAATAAAAGGAAACAGTTCCTCAGAAGTCATAAATCTTTCCCAGGTTTTGAGTTTTCAAAGGTTTTTTGCCAGGCGATGGATTAGCAAAATTATTCTTGAGGTTACAAGCCCGGTATCCTAGATGCTGTGCAAAAAGCCTAACCAGCCATGTGTTTACCCTGATATTTGCTGACCAGTAGAGCCATTCAGAGCCATCTCACCACAGCCCACCCATGCCGAGAGGACCCTGCTAATTTAATGTACGTATTAAATCGTGCTTGGTGCATACTTGCTTTACATTATCACTCCCTGTTGCTCTCCTTGGAGATGGTACTTGAACAATGGGGCAAGGAGGACTAGCAGGTATCTGGTTTGATTCATTCAGCACATTTATCGAGTGCTCATTCCTTGCCAGCTCCTGGAGAGCCAATGGTGAACCAAGCATACTTGGTCTCAGTCTCTGTGGTCATATATAAAATTTGGGAATGATTTTCTGTTGTGTGGAAATTAATAGTTGTGCTCAAATAAAAAAAAATTAAAAAGTATAATAACCCAGGGCATCACAGGCCAGTTCATACAGCAGCTTTGATATCTTCTAAGGACGTTTTGATAAGAATGGTTTCTGTCATTCATTAGCATGTTATCCTCATTCCAGGAGAAATTACAATATGGATGAATGCATGTGAGTAGCCCTGAAACAAAAGAATCAAGTATGCAGTAAGTTACCATGGGAACAAGCCCTTTTCTCTCCAATATGTTTTTGTGAAACATTCAGATGATAAAGACTTTAAATTCTCATTTTTAAGTGAAAACAGCCTAATGGCATTCAAATTGCAAGAACTTTTAAAGCACTGTTTTCCTATCTTCGTATGGTCCATTTAACATTTCTTTTGAGCATGTACGTCATCAGCGAGAGGAAAAAATAATTAAAGGGGAGCCTTAACTGAGGTGGAGTGGTCTTGGGTGGGGGGCCCTTAGCTCTGCAGTCTGTCTTTGCGTCTCTCTTCCCTGGCCCTAGCTCCACCTTCGTTGTTTTGGGATTGCTAGGTGCCTTGAACTGAAGGTGCCTGGGGGTACTGGATTTAAACCCAAGAAAGCTCTGTGTTGTGTGGTATTGAGGGTAGGAAAACCCTTAGTTTCTCTTTTTCACCACAGTCTCTTCTGTTCTCTGCCTAGGCTGATCTTAAAGGTTTTCACAAGGTGATAAGAATCTCTTAAAAAAAACCATCCTAGAGATTTTAAGGACCAAGCAGCAGCTATCAGAATGAGAGTTAGGTTTAGGTTTACCAGAACAGTTTTGTTAGGAGATTATATATATGTATGTATGTATGTATGTATGTATGTATGTATATATATAACCTATTTATTCATTTATTTATTTAAATCTCACATTCCCAATCAGTCTTAATTTCAACCCTTATCCCTTATCAGTCCAGAGATAACATTTCAGAAGAAAAAGCTAAAATAGAACATGACAAGATATATGTATCATAGTCTGCTAAGGAGGAAACCTCGTGAGACCTTTACCACATCAGAATGTAGGGTAGTCTGAGAAGCAGCAGCCCTATATTTTTGTCAAAGTAACATACTTTTCCATCGTTGCTAGACTGGTGAAGGATTCATAGATGGGCTTCACCTTATTCATCAATTTGGATTGATCGATGATGGCTGCTTGGAGTGCAGATTCTGGGTCTGGGCAGAGTGCCACAATTGGTTTCTGACGTCTGCCATGGGTTAGTGGTGGTACTCTTGTCATGCACTGCCATCCCCAATCCAGTGTAGTATTAAAGGAAATTGATGCTGATCTTTAGCGTCAAAATGACTACCACCAAAAAGCCCCAAACGAACAAGCTCCAAAGCTCACTTGTCTGCAGCAGAATATAAATTCATTTTTGGTACAGTACAGGATGTTCTGTTGGTGCTCTGTTAGGAAAGTATTTCCAGAAGCAAATAGTTTGCTGCCACTTATCTGGAATATTTCTTTGTTTGGTGAAGATATTTTATTATATAACAGCGACTTAGACATGTGAAACCTGCCTGGTATGTTACATGTCTCCAGCATAAGTGAATATGACCCTCTCTGGTGGGAGACTGCAGCTGTTAAGATTGACGGCTCATTCAAGTGAGGAAGAAGTCCAAGAATGATTTGAGCCTGCGTTAGGCAGATGGATATTAATGAAGGAAAAGTACCTTGAAAGGATGCCATTCCAGGAAGGGCACGGGACAGCGCTGATTATAACCAGAGCCCTGCTTTCTGCGCTTCTCCAGCTAAAGCGCTGAGTGCTGAGCCTCTTAGCCAAGCGAGAATCCTCCCTGAACTGGGTGGGGGAGGGGCTGGTCCAGGCAGGTTTCTCGGAGAATGCAGCTGGCAGCGAAGAAACTAGGACTGGCCTCCATCTCAACTGGGTGATCCTACTTGACGGGACCCTAAAAGCTTGTGCAGGGAGTTTGTATCCTCCTTGGTTGGTGGCCCTCACTGTGCCCTGCTGTAGTTTTGGGAACCCAGTTTGTGGTCCAAAAATACATGTTCATTTGATACATCAGTGAGTAAAGCATGTGTAGAGACTGACCAATTTGTGGGTGTTAGGTTTTTGGTAAAACAAAATTGCTTGAACCTGTTTCATCTTTAATTTCCTATTGAAAACACAAATTTGATTTATTCAAACCAATATTGCACTGTGTATTAACTATAATTTAAATATTTTTTGTAATTTAAATAAACTAAAATTTAAATTTTTTATTTATTCATGTCAAATATTTGACTGTGTTTCAGGTACTATGGTCAGGTTTTTGGTCGTACTACAGTTAGAGTCAGGTACTTGAACACAAGAGACCTGGCCTCTGTCCTCTAGATCTTGCTAAGAGAGGCAAATGTAAACACAATCATAATATAATTAATTGGGATCATAGTAGGGATACCAACGGAGGGGTTTATAAAGAACATAAAGCAACGCAGCCCAGAGGGTCAGGAAAAGCTTCTTGAAAGGAGATGAAATTTAATCTGAGACTTGAAAGCTGATTGGGACTTTGTTAGGCAATGTGGAGGGCAGCAGGGTACAAGGAGGGCAAAAAGGAATGACTCGGAGATTCACAGGGCTTCTGTGAAACCAGCATTTGCTTATGCTGTGTCGGCGGGGACCAGAATCCATCACTAGCTGTGGCCTTCCTAATTGTCTTCCCCTGGAGGCTGTACCTGGGGTGGTCGACAGTTCGTCCGCTGCCCCGCAGATCTTGCCACAGCATAAATCAACGGTGCAAGTCTTCACTGTGTTGATGTGTGTGATTTATGTGCTGAGATGATTCGACAGCTGGTCTTCTTGGAAAATAATATAGTTCTTTCTCAGCTCCAGCTGTCAGTCTTTTTACTGGATGTCTAGATTGAAGGACGGCTGGTAGTAGCAGACAAGCTCAGTGGGCATCTGTGAGCAGAAGCAGTAGGTGTGCTTTGAGCATGGGCACTGGGCTCCGGAAGGCTGTGGCTCTGGTTCAGATGGAGGCTCCATTGTTTTAGTTTTTGTCATAAACTCTCTTAGCCTTGGTTTTCTGATCTCTAAAATGGGTATGGTAGGCATCTCATAAAGTAAGCTTGAAGATTAAATTAAATGAGGCAGTATATGGGAAACATGTAGCACTGGGCTTGGTGATCATGAATATCAATTGTTTGCTCCTTGACATCTACCAAAGCCTTTCACCTTGAGCTGGACACATGGGAGGAGATTTGGTGGTGACTGCTTGAATCTGATTTGTTGTCTGTATTAAATAAATTGTAATCTCCTGTATAGATTGGTGAATTTACTGTACAGCCCTCAAGAGCTATCAGGAACACTCAAGTCTGACATGCTAATTACATTACCAACAGAATATTTTTTAAATTGTTTATTTTTAAGAGGGAGGGAGCACAGGCAGGGGAGGGGCAGAGAGAGGGAGAGAGAATCCTAAGCAGGCTCTGTGCTGTCCGTGCAGAGCCAGACGTGGGGCTTGATCCCATCAACTGTGAGATCATGACCTTAGCTGAAATCAAGAATCAGACACTTACCTGAGTCACCCCGGTGCCCCACCAATTGAATATTAAGAAGGCTGTTAGTATGATAGACATTTATACTTCACATTTGTGTCTTTTCTGCCCACTACAGAAGGGAAAAAGTGAAGCTAACAAGTGCATGTGCTGGGTATATGAGAAACACCTCCTTCATTGTCGAATTTGTCTTTTAGCCCAAAATGTGGTGCCACTTTTAAGACAATCACTTGATGAAGCAACCACAAAAATCCTAGAGAAAATGCAGTCCTAGCAGTTCTGGAAAATACTAGAGTCAAGGATATAGGTCATGATTAAGCTTTTCTAGCATAGACTTGTCATTAAGTCATCTTGAAGTTCCAGCTCCTGAGAGGCCACCGTGGTGTTCTCAGTGGTCTGACCATTGTCTACACAGCTAGGGAGCTCACCTGGGCAGGTTGCAATCGTTTGAAACGTGGGTGTGGTTGTGCTGGTGCTCGAGAGGTCAAACAGGGCTACCTTGGGTTTCTGGTCAGGAGGCGCTGTTTCCAGAAGCCTTTTCTGGTCGGTCCATCAGAGGTTTCTTAAAATCTACACTTTAGTGATGAGATCAGAATTTTGATTGAGGGGTGTGGGGCGGTGAGAGAGAGAGAGAGAGGAAGACTGTGTAACATGTTTGCTTATAAAACACGATCATCTTGGTAATGCAACGAAGAGGAAATATTGTCCAGAAAAAAACAATTCATAGGGTTGAAATATATTTCCCTTAAAATGTTGTCCTTCAAATAAGCCAAATTACTTCACAAACTCATTTAAATTTCATTGAGGGAACCAGCATGCTTTTCCTAAAAGCAAAGCTTTTACTTTGGCTTCAGGTTTGATTTGGATCTCCAGCATCCTTGGTTATTGAAATAATACCTCATTCTTCAGTAATAACTTTCTTGGTCTTTTTGTAGCCCAGCTTGCTTAGTAAAATATGCAAATTTGCCAAAATAACCAATAGATAATTTAACATAGGAAGCTTTAAATTATGTCTTAATTATGCTACTGTCAAAATAAAAGATGAGTGGCTTGGTTTATGTGAAAGTGAGTAGCATAAACAGATATTTCATTAGTGCTTTGTTTTTAATCTTGTACTTTGGCAAGGCTTTTACTGTGATAAATGAATTTTCCTTTTCATTGGGAAAAGCCAAGTTACTGTTGTTTTTGGTTATGTAGTTGCATTCCTTCAGACTATAATAGTTACTTAAAGACAGACTGTAAGGGATATTTGCCTCTAAGACCTTTATTTCTTAGATTTGCACGATAATGACCTTAGGAGTAGTTTCTTATTTTTTCAACTGTCTTTGAACATTTTCCTGAAAGACAGCTGGAGTTAAAATAATTATCAAGTATTTTGCATTTATAGGAAAACCAGCTAAAAGTGAACTACTTGACTACACACGACCTAGAATTCCTGTGGCTCTGAATTCTCACAGATGTGTATTTTCAGCTGTCCGTTTCACATGTCCAAGGCAAAATGAAATTGCTTCCTTCTTGCCTCTCCTCACTCCTCCTAAATCCCTGTCTTTGTGAATGATTTAATGGCCCACCTTGATGATGCCCAGGGGGAGACCTTGAATAGGGAAACCCCAGTATCTTCCTTGACTTCCCATCTGATGAATATCTTCATTCTGTGAACTTCTCCCTCACATTGTTACCCTAATCGGTGTCCTCTCTCTTTGATTTCCCACTGTCAGGTCTTATGCCATGTTGGCCATTTCACTGGTCTGCTTCTGGTCCATTTTCTCTTCACCTGTCATCTATCCCTTCTCTGCCCCCAATTTTTCTCTGATTCGATGATTTATTACTGCCGTCATCACCTCCAGTGGTTCCCGCTGTCCACAGATAAAGCCCTAGCTCCTCAGCATATAATCAGACCTTTGTAGTCTAGCTCTGACCTGCTCTTCAGCCCTCATTCTCTGCCGTTGGCCCTCCTGTGGTCAACACCTCAGCCTCAATGAACGCCAGTTCCCCAGTATCTACATTGTCTCCCCTGCCCCTCTGCTTCCAGTAATGTCATCCTCGTTAGTGATGACCCTCCTTGCACCTTTCCTCACCTGAGTTTACCATGTTCTCAGTCGCCCTGACCTCTGTTACAGGTCATGTGTTCTAATTAATTGGCTCTGTGCCGCCCATGGGCTACTCCTCTGTGAGTGTCAGAAAGAAAAGGATCATTTCCTATTCAGCTTTCACTTAATGAAATAATCTCTCCTTGGCATATAACTCAGCTTCTTCAGTAGTGGTTCCTTGGCATTATTCTATCATTTCTTGATATATATGATTATTGGCAGAGACGGTCAGGTTGAAGTTCCACTTCTAGATATATAGCCCCAAAGACTTGAAAACAAGGACTCCCATAGATGCTCGCGTGCAAATGTTCAACAGGTGAATGGATAAACATAATATATATATACACAATAGAATATTATTCATCCATAAAGAGGAATAAAGTTCTGTTACATCTGTCAGCAGAGATTGACCAGAAAACATTACGCTAAGGGTATTAAGCCCGATAAAAAGTACAAACATTTCATGATTCCACTTACATGAGATATCTAGAACAGGCAAATGCATAGAGTTAGAAAGTAGATTAGAAGTGATCAGGGGCTGGGGAAAAGGGGAATAGAGCATTATTAGGTGATGGGTACAGCATTTCTGTTGGAGGCGATGACAATATTTTGGAAATAGGGGCGATAGTTGTACAACATCATGAATGTGACTAATGCCATTGAATTGTACATTTAAAAATGGTTAAAATGGAGTACCTTAAATGGTTAAATGGAGCTCAGTTGTTGAGCTCCAACTTCGGCTCAGGTCACGATCTCACAGTTTGTGAGTTCGAGCCCTGCGTCGGGCTGTGTAGTGACAGCTCAGAGCCTGGAGTCTGATTCTGTGTCTGATTCTGATTTTGGATTCTGTGTCTCCCTCTCTCTGTTCTTTCCCTGCTCACATGCTGTCTCTCTCTCAAAAATAAATAAAGATTAAAAAACATTTTTTTAATGGTTAAAATGGTAAATTTTATGTTACATATATTTTGCCCCAATAAAAAAATTTATAGTTCATGTAATTAAAGAAACAGTGACACCACCCCTGCTAGGCATGTATGTTCCAACAAGTGATTTTATGCAAGTATGTTGTCTTTATCATTTATGTTTATCAGACTTACCTTCCCAGTGTAGCATAGATTTCTTGAAGTCAGGGACCAGTCTCTATAGAAAATAGCTTTTGAGAAACATGGCTTTTAAATATCTTTTAATAAACATGTGAGTTTGGAGTTGGTTGTTTTTGCAATTGCTGAAACTTTTAGGAGAGGGTTTGATATTTTCCTTGAATGTTAATAGAATCAGTCCTGACAAAGCAGTATGCAGCTATTTTGGAACATACTGGTGTATTTTCTGACCTACTATGTAAGAATTGTGCATACTAACCCTGACACCTTTGGAAGGAAAGCCAAATAGCCCAGCCAAGTGTGCTTTAAGTTTTTTTCTCTTGCTGTTTTAAACAAGGGCTTGGGGGACTGGGCCAATTACAATCTTGTGGATGGGAATCCTACTAATTATTTTCCCTAAATCCTTCTCAAAGGAAATAAAAATACGGGTACTTTCTCAGGGTATACATAGTTTTACTCTTCTATGAGTTAAGGTATATTTCTTCATCTTTTAAGCTCCTATGAAAACATTAAAAAATCAAATATGTAATGACGACAAACACAGTTTATACTACAATGAGATTAATGTACATGTAAGTATATAAAATTAAGACCTTTTAAAATCTCACCTTATTGCTGAGTGCCAGGATTTTCTTTGAAAATAACTGAGATGAAAATGTGAGAAAATGTTAGCCTATATTTACTATTAATCATCTTGTATACATTTCTGTTGTCTCATTCACCGTCAGCCTTGAATTCTGTATTTGGAGTCCACTGGTTAGGAGAAGTGATGTGAGGAATGCTAGTTAAGAGCTTATTGAAAACCATATTCCCTTGTATCCTTGACCTCCAGACGTCAGTGTTAGAAATTACTGTTGATTTCACCTTCATTACACTTTCTTTGGAAGATGCTTTGGTCACACAGTGATAGTTATTTCTAATAGATTTTCTTATCCCTCCGAACTTGGACAGTAAGTGTGCTCTATGGAGGTTCATCTCTGTTTTTAGTGTGTGTTTTGAATCCTCTGAAGATCTTGATATAAGGCAGGTTCAGACTGGGGGAGGTAGGTGGTGAGATTCTGCATTTCTAGTAAGCCCTTAGATGCCTGGTCTGTGGACTACATTTTGAGCAGCAATGCTCTGGGTAGAAACCTATTTCAAATACCTGATTTTGATGTGCTGTAAAATGTGGATGCCCTCTAGAGTTGCCAGATAAAATACAGGATGCTCAAGATGTCCCAGGCACTAATTTTATACATACCTGTACTAAAAAATGACTCTTTTATCTGAAATGTAATTTTCACTGGACTTGACACAAGATAAATGGGTCGATACACACACCCACCCCAAATCTGGCAACCCTAAAATGCAATCTGAATAATTTCTGAGTACATTTAAATGTCATGCATATCATTAGAGTTAAAATATGATTATTTTCAGAGAAAGCACACAGAATTAGGTTTATTTCAGACTTGTTTTTTAAGTACTTATTTAGATGTTTTGCTCATAGACTTTTCAGTACAATAAAATATGGAAACATGAACCTCCTCCTCCAATATCTAGGGAATACTTAGAAAAAAGTAGTGAAATTTGTACGTTCTAAAATATACCTAAAAGCACAAAAAGGACCCGTGTTATCAGTGTTTCCAGTTGAACACTTGAAGTAGTAAGATGTTAATGTGATAGATTTAAACTTCGACAATTTTTTATAGTTTTTTCTTGTATCTCTTTGAGATGGTATTGTGCACTATTGACATTTTTAAACCCTGTATAATAAGATTGCATGAGAATCATCTTTGATTTTTTTAATTTAAATTTTTTTTTAATGTTTGTTTATTTTTGAGAGAGAAGGAGATAGAGTGAGAGCAGGGGAGAGGTAGAGAGACAGAGACAGAGAGAGAGAGAGAGAGAGAGAGAGACACACACACACACACACACACACACACACACACACACACACTATCTGAAGCAGGCTCCAGGCTCTGAGCTGTCAGCACAGAGCCCGATGTGGGCTCAAACTCATGAACCAAGAGATCATGACCTGAGCTGAAGTCGGACACCTAACTGACTGAGCCACCCGGGCGCCCCTGATTTTTTTTTTTTTTTTTTTTTTTAACTTTTTGGGAAAAAATGTAAATGTTTTTTTTTTTTTGTTTTTTTTTTTTTTTCAGGTTCTTTATGGAGTTGGAAGCAAGACATCAGAATAATATCTTCATAGATGACATAAGTGACATTGTGGAAAAGCACACAGCGTCCACATTTGACCCATATGTGAAATACTGCACAAATGAAGTCTACCAACAACGAACACTACAGAAATTGTTGTAAGAGATGATGAATGTTACATTCAATAGCCTCACCTCATTTTAATTAGGTCACATAGATAGAAATGAATTGATATCTTATATTATGTTTAGAAATGCCTCCTGATAGGCAATTTCCCAGGATGGCTTTCAGGGTGAAAGTGTTTGAGTAGAAAATTCTAGTCTGTGGAGCTCTTTCTCTCTAAAGCAATTATGAAATTAGGGGTTTCTGTTATTGTTTTCCTTGTTTCTTTAAATTGCTGCAAAACACAGGAGTGATTGTCATGCCAAACTCTCCGGTTTTCTAAGCCATTACCTGGCTATTAAGTAGTTTGCTTCAGGCCAGTAGAGTTCTTGAGTTGAACTCCTGTTTTGCCTATGATCCAGAGTTTCTCTGTTACTCTAATCTTCCTCCATTCAAATGACAACTCAGTATTAAGTTGTTTTTTGTTGTTGTTGTTGTTTTTTTTTTTTTTTTTTTTTTTTTTTTTTTTTTTTTTTTTTTTTTTTAAGAAGAGTTGCTGATTTTCCCCTTCTGGGTAGTTAGAAGTGAGGCGAGAAGGGGAAAAAATGTTCTTAAAGGCTTTAATTGTGCAACAAAAAAGAATTGGCTTTAAATTTGCCTCCTCACCTTTTCCCTTTGGGGAAAGGTTTTTTTTTTTTAGGTTTAGTGAGAGTTACTGAGAGTAATTTAGGTTACTGAGAGTTTTGATGTGATAGATATTCCTTTACTCTTAAAAGTCAGTGATTGTTCAATAATGTCTTATTTTATTTTGGGGGACCCTGTTTATCTCTAGTAGCTGTTTTATAGCACAGTTGTGCATTGCCATAAACCCGGTTTGGGGGCTGACAGCTGTTATCACTCTTATCCCCTCTGTGGGTTGTGGCATTTATGACCGCATCATGGAGCTCTGGTCAGCTTCTGTGGGATGTGTGAACCCCTGTGGAGTGATTTGGGCTGGTGATGATTATTACCTCATGGCTGCTGGAAGAAGCAGTCCATTGAAGTCCAAGTTGGTGGGAAGGACTGATAGTGCCCCTTCTCCCTCCACAGCCTCATGAACTCTTACATGGGCATGTGGAAAACCAACAGCTGGCAACCCCAAATGAGATTTTTAAGTACAAAGCTGGGTTTGTCAGCACTGTGGACATTTTGGTCTGGATAAGTCTTTGCCATGGGTGCTATCCTGTGCATTGTAGCATGTTTTGTTTTTTTTTTTTTCTTCGTCTTTTAAAGAAGTTTTTTAAATATTTATTTTTGAGAGAAAGCATGAGTAGGGGTGGGGCAGAGAAAGGGGGGAGCAGAGGAACTGAAGTGGGCTCTGCGCTGACATCAAAGAGCTTGATGTGGGGTTTGAACTCGGGGATCACGAGATCATGACCTGAGCTGAAGTTGGGTGTTTAACCAACTGAACCACCCCGGCGCCCCTGTAGCATGTTTTACAGCATCCCTGGCCTCTGTGCACTAGATGCCCCTCACTCCATTTGTGACAACCAAAAATGTTGCCAGACGTCGACAAACGTTCTTGGGTGCATAACCTTACCCCTTGCTTTTCTTAATCCCCCTACTGCTGATAATAGAGGTTGCTGTGTAACTGTTAGAAAATGCAAGTTTGAAAACAGAGCTTTGAATTAGAGCTGAATTTAATTCTGTTTTCATTTTGTTTTGTAGGATTTAAAAAATGTGAATAGGTACTGCTGTACATTATGTAACTCTTAAAAAATAAAAGCTCTAGGGGCACCTGGCTGGCTTAGTGGGAAGAGCACATGACTCCTGATCTCGGGGTTGTTAAGTTTGAACCCCACATTAGGTATAGAAGTCACTTGAAGTCTTAAATAAAAATAAAGACTGTATCTAAATTAGCTTCATGATACCACCATTTGAGCTGTCACATGGAAAGTCGTAGTTGTGTTTTCAGGGGTTTTGTTGCAAATGTTGTGAATTTACATGTAGGGCAGTGACTGGCTGCACGTTGGGAATGCTTGAGAATCTTTGAAAAGAGGCAAACATGCAGTGAATGCCTAGTGTCCGTCCCAGGCAGTTTAATCAGAATCTTTGGAGGTAGGGGTCCTGTGACCTGAGGGATTTAAATATGCAACTGAATTACAGTTTTGTTTGTTTATTTATTTTTTGCATTTCCAAGAATCTTTTTTTTTTTTTTTAATTTTTTTTTTTCAACGTTTTTTATTTATTTTTGGGACAGAGAGAGACAGAGCATGAACGGGGGAGGGGCAGAGAGAGAGGGAGACACAGAATCGGAAACAGGCTCCAGGCTCCGAGCCATCAGCCCAGAGCCCGACGCGGGGCTCGAACTCACGGACCGCGAGATCGTGACCTGGCTGAAGCCGGACGCTTAACCGACTGCGCCACCCAGGCGCCCCATCCAAGAATCTTTTTTTAAAGCTAGCCGGAAAGGAAACTTAAAACTCCTCAATTTGAGAAAATGAAAATAAAACATTTCTGTGTAATTTCTTTCAGTTTGCTATTCGAGGTATTTACGGGTTTATGAACCAAAACATGTAATTTGCAAAATATATTTAAAAAAATGGGGGGGGGTCACAATTGCCACTGCCCTGCTTCCTGGCCTCCCCCATCCCCCAATGTGGGATAACAGTATCCAATGCCATCCCCCCTCCCCTCCATGTTGTAAGTCACAGGGGAACTCCCCAGAGCACCTCTGAGGTAAAGTGAGGTGAGAGAGTGAGTGATCCTGGGGTAAGAGCACCCACTGGAAGTCAGAAGGCCTTGGTTTGACTTCTGTCTTCACCAAATAATAGGTCTGTTACTTGGCAAGTGGAGGATCTTCCTGAGACTCCATTCTTATTGGAATCCGCTTTTGGCCTTCATTAGATGGTGTAGGGCTGTTTCCACGTGAGATCATATATGTCCGTGTATCTTGCTAAGTTCCGAAAATGTGGCAATATTATCACTGCTCTTATGTCACTGGGAGGAGAGAAATATTCTGGATGACATGGCCAGAAAATTTTCTGTGTTAGAAGCTCTGAAAAAGGCTAGGAGCCTC
Organism: Panthera uncia; assembly: GCF_023721935.1. NCBI lineage: Eukaryota > Metazoa > Chordata > Mammalia > Carnivora > Felidae > Panthera > Panthera uncia. The sequence goes on along the minus strand of NC_064810.1, from coordinate 107,839,618 downwards.
CTCGTAAATAAATCCAGTCTGATGTTTCTTAGATTATTATCTGGGGATAGAGAAGTGACTTAAAACATATCATTTGTTATCTTTTTAATGGACTGTATGTAGATTATCAGTTAATGAGATCTAGTCTGTATGCTGGTTATAATTCATATGTTCACAGATAGGTTCATCATTGTGATAACCATTGCCTCTTCATTTGTTTGCTTTATACTTTTATAAATTTCTAGCACATACATATTGTTCATATTGTTGCCTTAAACTCATATCCAGTCTTCACTATAAAAGGCAGACAAGCCATCTGTGCCTATTTATGTAATTGTTGTTTTATGTATTAAAAAATCATCATATAGGAGTTTATCACATTTTATAGAGGCATCAAGTTTTATTGTGCTTTACTTAATTGCACTTTGCAGACACTGCATTTTTTTACAAATCGAAGGTTGGTTGCGGCCCTGCATCGAGCAAGTCTGTTGGTGCCATTTTTCCACAGCATTTGCTCACTTGCTGTCTCTGTTATGTTTTGGTAATTCTCACAATATTTCAAACATTTTCATTATTATGTTTGTTATGGTGATCTGTGGTCAGTGATTATGACTCACTGAGAGCTCAGATGATAGCTAGCATTTTTTAGCCACAAAGTATGATTTAATTAAGGTATGTACATCATTTTTTAAAGACATAATGCCATCGCTCACATAACAGACCACAGTGTAGTGCAAACATAACTTTTACAGGCACTGGGAAACCAAAAATTCATTTGGCTTGCTATATTGCAGTATTTGCTTGATTTGTAGTGGTCTGAAACCAGACCCACAATATCTTTGAGGTATGCCTGTAATATATTTTTACTTTTTAATTTGAAGAGGAAATATTTTGAAGTTGCTTCTTTCTTTTTCTTTCTCAGAGCCACCAACCCATCTTTTAAAGAAGTATTGTCACGAATTGAGTCCCACGAAGACTGTAGGAACTTACCCATGATCTCCTTCCTCATTCTCCCCATGCAGAGGGTAACTCGCCTGCCCCTGCTGATGGACGTAAGACATGACGTGGTGGCTCTTTCCTCTGTGGGGAGCTGTGCTGCTATAAATCTGATTAAGAAGATTATTGTGCTTTCACTGAAATCAATGTACTATATATCCCTCTTACAAAATCCTCCAAGTAAAGTGAGAAGGTGCCCTTCAGTTGGAAAGTCTCACTTGTGTCTAATATCGTTGGAAATCATCTTCAATTTAGGCTTGTGTAGTCACTCTTAGGAATTCAGATTACATCACTCACTCATTTTTTGAAATGGGAAAATATATTGGCTTATTGAAGACAAGAGGCTTGGATTCCATTTCCAGCTGAGCCACTTGGCATGTGACCTTGGGCAAGTCACTTAATGTTTTCTTTGGGCCTCAGTTTCCTCAGCTTGATCACTAAGATCCCTTCCTTGTAGTGTTTCAGGGTGCTGAGGCACTTCGGCTTTACATGGGAATGAGACACACTCTTTGGCACTAGAAGGCACGAACTTGCCCCCATTTTGTATTGCACAAAGGAGAGTGACGAAAGTCAGCATCCTTCTTATTTTAGGGAACGTTCATAAAGAAAATAAGGATTTGATTTTGAATGGTGGCAAGATGCGGCTGGGAGAAGGGAGTTGAGGTTGCCTGGTATGAGGCAGAGCGGGGAGGACAGCGAGGTGTCCGGCAGGGGGGGGATCCCGCACGCTGGCTGAGCTGGAACCACAGCAGCAGCAGCGATGACAGGAGAACCAGGTGGCCCGACTCAGCTCCCAACCAGCTAATGGACCAAATAGTGTCTTTGTGATCCAATTGAGGTATTTTGCTGTAGTTTTACTTTAAAATTGGATCATAACATTCATGTCAGTTTTAACATACTTGATTTTTTGACATGTCAAAACATAGGATACAAATACTGCCAAAAGTTATGCTTAAGGTTACAAAATTCCATATTCCATATTCTGTTACAAATTTGAAGAGATATTCTAAAAGCACTGGCACTTTGCAATGAGTAAAAGTGTGTGATTATAGTCACTTTGTTGGCTGTGCTGCTTGGTTTGGGGAGGTTTTTGGTAGTTGTTCCAGAATTTTCTGACACCTTGCTGCTCTCCAGCTTCACCTCAGTTGACTACCTTCATAGCTTTCCCTTGTGATTTAGGAACTTCTCTCCTTGTAAATATCAGGAGACTTGCAGAATTTGAAAATGTAGCTCTCTAATTTTTTCTTTTTTTGAGAACAATATTTCAGTATTTACCATGTCTCAGGATAGAATGCAGCCAGGTTATCAAAACCAAATTTCAGCTTAAAAAAAGGTTTATTTTTAGATGCCATCCACACTTGTTCCTGGACTTACCCGCTCTGCACCTTTTTCACGTTGCTGTTGGCTGCTGCTTCTCAGCCTCACAACACAAGCCAGCCTATTTTCCAAGCACTGGCCCTAATGCTCCTCACTAAAGCCTTACTCAGTGCCCTCCCGAGCAGATGTATCTTCTTCCCCACGAACACCCACAGCACTTCCAGAGAAGGGACTCTGACGTGTAAACTTGGCGTCGTAGAAGTCCTGTGGCTTTTGGAGTAAGACAGATCTGGGCACAGATTCTGGTCCCTTCCACTTACAGTGTGATCCCAGGCAAACTGCCTAACTTCATCTGAAGCATAAGCATAACATGTACCTGCAGGGTTGGCATGAATACAAATGAAGAAGTAAATGTTAAGTTTGACAATAACAGACACTCTGTGTTTCTTTTTTTTTTTTTAATGCTTATTTTTTGAGAGAGAGAGAAAGAGAGAGTGGGGTGGGAGGGGAGAGAGAGAGAGAGAGAGAGAGAGAGAGAGAGAATGAATCTGAAGTAGGCTCCAGGCTCTGAGCTATCAGCACAGTGTCTGACACAGGCCTCGAACTCATGAGCTGTGAGATGATGACCTGAGCCAAAGTCGGATGCTCAACTGACTGAGCCACTCAGGCGCCCAACATTCCGTGTTTCTTGACTAAATTAATATATATAGTATATAGGCTTGTCCTGAGTTACGTAAAAATTGTGAACTTTGCAAAGATACATTCAAGGAGCAGCTGTTGTACTTTCTTCCATAAGATTTTCTCAGAAGTAAAAAGTCATTTAAAGAGTTTATTTCATATGATTTCTCACACTTTGTTCCTTTTTTTTTTTATTAAATTTTTTTTTTAACGTTTATTTATTTTTGAGACAGAGAGAGACAGAGCATGAACAGGGGAGGGGCAGAGAGAGGGGGAGAAACAGAATCTGAAACAGGCTGCAGGCTCTGAGTGGTCAGCACAGAGCCCGACGCGGGGCTCCAACTCACGGGCCGTGAGATCATGACCTGAGCCGAAGTCGGTCGCTTAACCGACCAAGCCACCCAGGCGCCCCCTCACACTTTCATAAACATTTGAAACTTTGATCCATCTAAGTGAAATATTTCAAATTTTGCTGTTGTTTAAAAGGAGAAATGGGTGCTTTGTAAATGCAACATTTCCTGCAGTGTTACAAATTTTCAGGGTTCTTTTTCTTCTGAAAATGTCCTTTAGCCATATTTCTTTAGATTTTGTATGTGCCATGATCTCTCGACCTTCTATATTTTCTCTGTTTAATTGAGAGAAAATTGACTGAATAGATTAGGACTCAGAATCTAACATACTATGTTGAACGTAAATGCCATGATTGTCCAGTGGGCTCAAAACTTTTTGGGTCAGAGGCCCTTTTGAGATGAGTAAAGCTATAGTCATTCTCCCTAGAAAATTCAGTAGTCACAAAATTTTACATAAAATTAGACACTTCAGGACTCAGGATGCCTGCTTTCAGGGCAGTGTTTGGTTACTGCTTCTGTACACATTAGCGGGTCATGAAATTGATTTTTGAATCACAAGTAGTGTTTATTAAAAAAATGAAATAGAATGTGTGGTACATGATGTACACGGATCATAATGTCATTAAATTTTATTTCAAATAAAACCTTATTTCATCTTTGTGTATACCTGTACTGATTGCTAATGTAAATGTATTTCTTACAGGGGGTCATAGTCAAAAAAAAATTGAGAACCATTAACATAAACCCCCTGGCTCACTCTTTGCTTTTCACATAGTACATATAAGAATCCTGACACCTGACCTTTGGATTTGTAAGCCTAGTGCTTACCCACATTCAAGGTACCAGTGGTTTGCCAGTTTCCAACTTACCTTCCACTTCTGTTTGGTGCCTCTTGCCCTAATAGTTTCCTACACGTCAGAATCTGGCCACCTGGGCAGAATCTAAATGTACTTAAAGCATTGTCCCTTCCATTTTAGTTCATTAGGAGTATTAGTTAAACTTGTTAATTGAGATGAACATTTTTAACAATTTAAATGGTTCCATTGGCTTTGCATGAATATGATCTCAAAAACTATTTGTAATTCGGTGTACCTACCTTGAAATGACCCTCTTTAAAGTCAATCTCAGCATCACAAAAATTACGTGTCAGTATATCAAGAGAAAATCCATCAGCTTGTTTTTCTTGATCTTTTTATTCAATTGTATTATCTACAAACATACTTCCCTAAATAATGATGATGATGGTAATAACTAAAGTGATTTTGTCTTTCACTGAGGGCCTACCATATGCTAGGCACTCATAGAGAAAACTTTACATGTATTTTCATTTAATCCTGGCAACAGCTTTGTGACGAGGTTGGCATTATTCCCATTTTAGAGATAAGGAAACTGAGGCTTACAGAGACTAGGTAGGTGACTTGCCCAAAGTCAAATAGCTAGTAAGGGACAGAACTTGGATTTGAAACCAGGTTCATCTACCTCTGAAGTCTATTTTCATATTGAATAATTCCCTGGATTTACTTGGATCCTGTGCATCTAATGACTATTTCCTAGTTTTGTAATTAGATTGTAATATCATCTTCATACGTGTCCATAATGTTGTGTTCAGCATTATTGAGTTTGCTGTGAGTAAAACGATGTGGCTGGACCTTGATTTTGTTTTTCTTTTACTTCATTGCAGACTATCTGTCAGAAAACACCTAAGGACTCTCCGAAGTATGAAGTCTGCAAAAGAGCCTTAAAGGAAGTGAGCAAGGTAACTGTGGAACAGCTAGTTCATCGCACAGTAAATCATTCAACACCTTGGAAGAGTATGTGTCTGGCTTTGGTGCCAAATACTGGTAGATTCTCAAAGCCATTTGCACGGAGTTCCTTAGGTAGCTAAAAGACAAAGTGAAGTTAGTATTTTGACTATTTCAGACAGTCTTGCTGTAAGGGCCAATAGATACCTCATTTTCTTTCGGTGTCTGAATAGTTGTTTATTCATTCTCTCATTAAACAGCTATTTCCTGAGTATCAACTATGGTGCCAGGCATGAAGCCAGCCCCTGAAAATATGGTGATGGGTACATAAGACAGTTGTGGTTAATGCCATTGTGGACTGTGCTGTGTAAAGGGGAAGGAGGACATTAAATAAGAATTATAATAAAGGCTGGTGAGTGGCATGGTAGGGAAGAACATAGTGATGTTTAAGCTGAAATCTAAAGCAAGCTTAGCTTGCTGGGAGCCAGGGCTTGGAGGGAAAGAGAATGTCTCAGGTGTGTAGAGACCCAACAGCGAGAAAGTATTTGGAGGCTTTGGAAGAGCTGGAATGTTCTTTATGTGGCTATAGAGTCCAATCTAGGAAAGAATACCAAGAAGCCATGTTAGGGACGTGTGGACCTTCTCTTCAAATGATACAGAAGCTATAAATTCATGTGTTGTGAAGGTGACAATGGGGATGGGACCAGTTGTGAGGCTTTTGTAGTTGAGTAGGCTAGAGGTGACAGTGGCCTTTATGGATATGACAGTAAGATGGAGAGAAGCAATATATAATAGAATGTTGAGGAAGTAGCACGGAGATTGATTGGGTGAGTGTATTTGGGATCAGAAGTCAAGGAGTATGGTCTCTGGCTTGAGCAGCTACATGGATGTTCCTATTTACCTTTACAATAGAAACATAGGGAGAAGCTGCTGACTTCCATGTTGGATAGGTTATAACAGAGGTTCTTACAGAATATCCAAGTTGGCTTGAATAGTGGAGACCTGGATTTGGGACGCGTGGGCATAGGATGGGTTCTGAAGTTGGGAGAGTGGATGACATTTCCTAGGAAGAATGTGTACAATAAGAAGAATAGTGAGTCTGAGGCACAACCATGAGGAACTCCACCATTCATCACAGAGGCCACTTAAAACCCAAACCTTACCAAAGAAGGAGGAAAACCGTAATGGCCTGGCAAACGGCAGATGATTTGGTGGAAGGAGGGTCAGCGCTGTTGAGTGCCCCTAGGGGATACAGTGCGTAATGAGTGAGGCATTCATGGGTTTATCATCAGGTGGGTTGTGTCCTCGCAGTGGCAGGTGGGGAGGCCGGATTGCAGTGTGTTAGGAATGAGTGGGAGGCATGGATTTGCAGCCGGCTGGCAAGCGAAGCAGGCTGTTGCAACACGGTGGCTGCCAGTGAGCTGTAGCTGAAAGAAAAGTGTGGGAAGTCTCTGTTTGTTTACAGATTAAACAATCTGTGGGTACCTTTTAAATGCTAATAGGAATGTCTAGCTGAGAGAAAGCTGTGGAAATGTAGGAGTCAGGATACCGTATGAGCTAGGTAGAGGGGGCAGAGATCATGATAGCAGCAGAAGCTTCCTGAACCCTTGGAACTACCTCATCACCTTAGAGTCTGGTACACTTTTGCACCACTTTACTGTGAGGTACACTTGACGGTTTCTTTTAATCAGGTTTAAGTTGACTGCATTTTACATATCCTCATCCTTGAGGATGTACCTACAAAATTATGGGCTTTGTGAGCTAATATATTTTTCTAACATCCATTTTTTTTCTTTGTCTTTATCTTTCTCCTCTTTCTCCCTCTCTTTCCCCCTCCCCCCCTCCCCCTCCCTGCCTCCCTCTTTCTTTCTCCGCCTCCCCCTTCCCCTCCCTGCCTCCCCCTTTCTTTCTCTGCCTCCCCCTTTCTTTCTCCGCCACCCCCTTTCTTTCTCCCTCTCCTTCTTTCTTTCTCCCTCTCCTTCTCCCTCCCCCTCCCCCTCCGCCCCCTGTTTATTTTTGAGAGACAAAGACAGAGCATGAGCAGAGGAAGGGCAGATAGAGAGGGAGACAGAATGTGAAGCAGGCTTCAGGCTCTGAGCTGTCAACACAGAGCCCGATGCAGGGCTCAAACTCACAAACCCTGAGATCATGACCTGAGCTGAAGTTGGACACTCAACCGACTGAGCCACCAACATCCATTTTTTATTTAAAAGTAAGATTATCTGTGCCTTAGTCCATTCAGGCTGCAGTAACAAAATACCACAGACTGGGTGGCTTTTAAACAACAGGCATTTGTTATTTGTCACAGTTCTGGAGGTTTGAAGAGTCCAAGATCAAGGTGCCAGCATGGTTGGGTGAGGGTCCTCTCTGGTGGCAGATTTCTCCTTGTAGCCTTACATGGTCAAAGGGACTACGGGGGCAGTAGGGCTTCTTTTTTAAGAACACTAATCCTATTCATGAAGGCTCTACCTTAATGACTTTTTTTTTTTTTTTTTTTTAATTTTTTATTTAATTTTGAGAGAGAGAGAAAGAGAGCAAGCAAGAGAGGGACAGAGAGAGAGAGAGAGAGGGGGAAACAGAGGATCCAAAGCAGGCTTTGAGCTGCCATTGCAGAGTCCAATGCTGGGCTCGAACTCATGAACCATGAGATTGTGACCTGAGTTGAAGTTGGACACTCAACCGACTGAGCCACCCAGGCGCCCCCTCTACCCTCATGACATTTAAAGCACCTCCCAGAGGCCCCACTGCCCCATACCATCACCTTTGGGGGTCAGGGGTTCACCATATGAGCTTGGAGGGGTATAGAAATTTAAACCAGAGCAATCTGCCAACCACTTAAATTCATCTCTGGCCCTATCATTGGTCTGCGCAACCCACGTTGGGAAACACCGAGTGAAGAAACTTAGCCTGACATGGGTTACCTAAGGTCCTCCTGCCCATGGGCCTCTCCTCTAGACCCCATATCCCGTGCTGCCTCCTTGGAGGCAGTAGGGGAGACGGTCTTTAGGTGGAGCTGCTAGAGAAGTTCTAACCTTGGATTTGAAGGACATGTTCTCAGATTTTATTTGGTTGTTACTGAGAAGTTAAAAAAGAATTCACACAGAAGAGGAAAGAGGAAGGCAGTAGTAGTTGTTGAATTAGGAATGATATTTAGTGTCTCCAAGAATTTCACATCCCAGTCACAGTAAGCCACAACATTCCTTCAGGCATCTCTTGTTCACTGGGTTTGACACTGGTACTTGTAGCAAAGGCTGGCAAAAATGTAAGGGATCAGTGAATTGCCTTAATCTGATACTATTAACATACAAAAGGCACTCTGAAGAAATGCTGTCTTCGTGACTTGTTTTCTCTGCATTTCTTTTTCTCTCTTGAGCACAAGTTATGAACATCAGCATCATTTCCCTAGTCTCCTAATATTGTGTGGTAACTAAAACCACTAATATAGTCAGCTCAGGAATTAATCCTCTTTTGCATTTGTGTAGGTTACTGATGAGGAGTTACAGATTCTGGGAAAACAGTATCAGTATTTTCAACAAACAGGTTGTACATATAGAGCATTTATTGTTCAAAATTAAAATGCAGGGTGCCTGGGTGGCTTAGTTGGTTAAGCATCTGACTTCAGCTCAGGTCATGATCTCACGGTTTGTGAATTAGAGGCCCATGTCGATCTCTGTGCTGACAGCTCGGAGCCTGGAGCCTGCTTTGGATTCTGTTTACCTCTCTCTCTGCCCCTCCTCTGCTCACACACACACACACACACACACACACACACACTCTCTCTCTCTCTCTCTCTCTCTCTCTCTCTCTCAAAAATAAACATTAACAAATTTTTTAAAATTTAAAATGCAGAATTTCACTTGTTTGCTTTATCCGAAAAAGAAAGCAATTGGGAGTTCCCAGTATTTATTTTAGAGAGTGAAATTTGGTATATCAAGGTCCAAGTTTTTAGAGCCAGACTCTGTGGAAGGCCCCTGGACAAGTGTCTCTGGATAGTTACTCATTCTTAGAAAACATGAGTAATATCTTCTCTGGTAATTAAACTGCTAATGTAATGAAGTTTTTTTGTTTTTTTTTTTTGTTTTTGTTTTTTTTTGTTTTTTGTTTTTTGTATAGTGTGAATAATGTCATTGAGATTCCTCATACGTGTTGCTGGAATGAGAGTTACAGCTTACCGAATTTGGGGCCTTGGAAAATCTTATTGGCCTAGTTGAACAACTCAAAAGCAAGAAAGATGTTTCTCCTCAATAACAATTTGTTTACTTCTGACTTTCTGTTCACATGCTGGGGTGGAGCTAGGGGGAGGGCAATTTCCAGGGAATCTGAAGTTCAGCTGGTACACAATGATGTCTGGTGTTGAAGGAGTGGTGGTCGAGAGAGAGTTTCTTAGGCCTGTGAAGTCTTTGCTGCCGTTCTCTTCCATTTACTCTCCCATGGAAAAGATTAACTGCTTTCACTCTTACCTCACAAAAATGCTACCTCTGTTTGGAGATACTATTAAATTATAAGCTGTTCTCCTAGTGGCAAAATAGCCAAGTCTCTTCACTCTTCTCCTGTAACTACTGCTTCAGCCATTTGCAGCAAGGTAGATGTATCTATCTGTTAACAGGGAAAGATCCCTAAGCTATATTGTTACGTGAGGAACAGTAAGTTGCAGAACAGTACAAATGGTGTGATAACATCTAAATAATACAATGTGTTGACGCACATATGTATGTTATTGGTATGTAGAAACAGTTGCAGAATCATACACATCAAGCTTTGTGTGGAAGGGAGGGATTCATAAGTTTTCTGTTATGCCTTTTAGGTACTGCTCTGTAAGAATGCGTTTCAGGTTTACAGAGGTATATTTTTTAAATAAACTAGGATATTTAGAAAATTTAAGAGACCTAAAAATATATCAGTACTTTTATCGAAGGTGATGACTGTTGTCATTCTATTATACATCCTCCCAGTTGGATGTTTGTTCTAATACCGGTGCATGGTATAAACGTACACTGAAAAATGCATTTGTGTGGTACCTGTTTGACTTACTGTTCTACAAAGTACTGCCTAGAACATTGTCTTGCATCAGTGATTGTGCTCATCTGATTATTTCTAAAGATAAATTTCTAGAACTGGGTTTACTGGAAAAAATGTAGGTATTTTTTAAAGGCCCCTAAGGGCCTTCATAAAAGGTTGTCCCTATGTTCATGGCCACCATGATATGTAAATGTTGGTCTTACTGCACACTTCTCAGCATCAAATATTCTTTTAATCTTTGTAAGTTTGAACGACTGAAAATATTTTATTTTCAATTTATATTTCCTTATTAGAGTGTTTGAGCTTTTTTAAAAAAAATAAATTTCTCCTAAAGAAATTAGTGAGTTAAATTTAATAAAGCTTTAACAGCTGCTGAAGGAAGTCATGGCTTTAATATACTGAGCTTGTTTTAATCAAAAACACCAGAGCACACATATCTGCATTAGTCCTCGTCCTTTTGAAATAGCCGTTAAAATGGGCTCTGCTGATGAGACTGTTGGTTAAGACAGTTTGGGAACCTTTTTGTTTTTAATATGCCTTCTAAAAATTGTTTTCTGACATGGTGGCTGACTCTTATCTTTTGCTGAGGGAGTCGATATTTGAAAGTTTAAGAAATAAGATGATAACCCAAACTTAATAATGCCATTTTCCCCTATTTTATTTTATTTTATTTTATTTTGTTTTATTTTATTTTATTTTATTTTATTTTATTTTATTTTATGTTATTTCATTTTTTATAAAGTAGACTTTATAATTTTTTTAATGTTTATTTTTTGAGAAAGAGAGTGTGAGCAGGGAAGGGGCAGAGAGAGAGGGAGACACAGAATCCGAAGCAGGCTCCAGGCTCCGAGCTGTCAGCACAGAGCCCGTAGTGGGGCTTGAACCCAAGAACTGTGAGATCATGACCTGAGCTGAAGTCGTACATACTCTCAACTGACAGAGCCACCCAGGCGCCCCACCCCTCTCATTTTAAAACAGGATTGCTATAAAGAAGCTGTTCCCTCCTCCCACCCACCTTCTTTTTAAGTGATTTATAAACTGTCTCTGAAGGCAGCTTGTTCAGGCAGAAACATTTGCTGAATGTTCCTTGTGTTTTTAGGTGCTGGGTTGTGGGCACTGGGTTTACAAATAATGGAGATTTCACAATCTCTGCTTTTCATTCTTTTTGGAGAGGAAATGCCCCAGATAAGTCTTGAAAGACAGGTAGGGGGATATAAATCTAGTAGATAAGGAGTTGGTTGGACAGAGCGGGATGAAGGGTATTCAGGCAGAGGGAAAGGGAAGCACATGCAAAAGTGCAAGGGCAGGATGGAACGTGGGGCTTTATCCAGAAATTTTGCAGGGCTGAGGCCCAAGATAGGAGTGGGAACAGGCTTGCAGTCAATAAGCAGTTGCCAGATCATGGTTTTACTAGGACCTAATTCTGAAAACCAAGGGGATCTTTCTAATAAGGCTTTTAAGCCAAGGCATTTCATGATCAGATTTGAACTTAAAAAGATTGACAGCATTATCTGGAGGATGTGTAAGAGTAGGGTAGCAGCAAGGGATGGCAGAGAATTGGTAGGGAAGAGGGAGTTTGAGCCTGAGTTCCGGGTACAATACAAAGAGAGGGTTATGGACTGTGGAACAGCAGCATTAAGGAGGCTTTATGACTGCTTGGATATGGAGCACAAAGAAGAGGGCGGTGTCTGAGAGCTGTGAGGGCTAGGTTTTTCAGCTGCAGGGAGTGAGTGTTGGAGGTGATGGTCAGGTTTTGTTATTCTCATTCTGAGTTTGAGATGCCTGTGAGTCATCCAAGAAGAGATGTCTTCTAGGTGGAGGTGGAGCCTAGGGGACAGACCGAGTCTGGGAACGTAGATTTGGGAACTGTGAACATACTCCACGAGAGAAATTATAATAATGTCTGGAACCATGGCTGCCTAGTTAGATTTCACTCTGACATGTCTTAATCCTTTCAGGATAGTGCAGTTTCAGATTCCTAGCCATGATCAGGTATACCCATCATTCCCTGCATCAGTGAACTCTTTAGGTTCAGACTTAAAGATAAGCTGTAACTGAAGATTGGGGTACGCTCCAAATCTAGAAATGCATTAGGCGATCATAAATTGTTTAAGCGTCCATCAGTAGGGGGTTGAATAAATACGTTGTGAAAAGCATATGATCACAGCATAAATTGCATCATATCATGTTCCTGCTGAAAGCCTGCTGGTAAGACTTTTCTCTTTGCACTTGGAATACAATCCAGATGCCTTAAGACCTTGTGTGCTTTGACCCTGGCCTCTAGTTCCATCTTGTGCCATCTTCATGTGTCAGGATCTTATACTTTCTCGGGCACACCAGCACTTTGCCATCGTATACCCTTTGCTCATGGTGTTCACTCTGCCTAGACCAATGCTGTGATGAGGTCTGGAAGGGTCTCGAGCACGGGAGTTTCTGTCTTCATGGAGTGTGGGGTTCCCCACCCTCCCAGTATGTAGATGTGTTCTTGTTCACCAACCTGGAGCTCTCTGAACTTCATAGTCAATCACCAGCCCTCTCCCCTCCCCAGAAGTCTGGTGGGGGAGGGTGTGGTAGGGCTGCAAGTTACAACCCTCTCTGTAATCACTTGGTTGGCTCTGCTGGCAGCTGGCCCCTATCCTTAAGGGCTTTCTGAAAGCTACTTCATTAACATAAACTCAGATGCGGTTGAAAGGGGCTTCTTATGAATAAGAAGACACCCATTTCACCATCATCGCTCTGGAGCTTTTGGGAACTGGGAACAGAAGTAAATATTATAACTAAAAATGCCCCTGTGGCTCTTGTAAATAGAAATTATAAGGACTGTAGGGACTGTGTGCTGGGAACTATGAACCAAGACCAAATAAATCTTATTATCAGAGGACTTTGAATGCGTTCAGTTTGTAGATAATTCAGTAGTTCTAATTACCCTGAAGTTCCTATCCTTGAAGAAATCACTCACCAGTAGTTGCCACCGAAGGTTTCTCTCTTTTAGCATCCTGTGCTCTGGTCCTATGCTTTACAGGTAACAGTCTGCTTAAACTTTGCCTTTGAAGTTGGTAGTCTGCCCCAGCCATTTGGACTGCGCATCTTCCCTGGGGCTGTGTGAGGTTTCCCTGGTTTCCCTGGCAAAGGAGAGGAGGAGGGGCAGAGGAAAGGAGCTGAAGGGTCCGAGATCAGACTGTGGGAGAGCCCTCAGAGGGCTCCTCCCAGACTTTTCAGGAGTTTTTTTTCCCCCTCTGTCCTCACATCTTAATACACCACCTCTAATGGGGTACAATGTCTTAACTGTGTAAAACTGTGAGTTCTTTAACTGTCAGAAATGAGTCTCTGGAGCTTCCAAAGTGCAAATTATTTCCTGTGAGAGATCTGCATTTGAAATTAAGGTTTCTCTCCTTGACCTCTTAACCCTCCTTATTATTCTGTGTTCCCAGTTGGTTCGACTGTGCAATGAAGGAGCTCGGAAGATGGAAAGGACTGAAATGATGTACACCATTAATTCCCAGTTGGAATTTAAAATTAAGGTATTCTCGTATTTCTTCATAAACAGATTTATTGCTGCTCTTGCCTATGTCTTATGTAAATAGAGGTAGTTGAGGGCAACAGAGTAGATAGGAATTTGCTTTTCAAAGAAGGGCCATAAATTGATTGCAGAGGGACTGGACTGACCAAGGGAGATAGATGCAGACGGACCAGGCAGCTCTCTTGCTTATGGTCACCAGATAAAGTTGCCTTTCTCCAGGCCACAGGTTACATGTTATCTAACTAGCACTTTCCCTCCCACTTCCCTCCCCCCAGGAAGATGCCAAATTTAGGGAAAAAGGTAGTTAAGAAAAATAGAATTTTGGAATGGAAAGGTGATTTCTTTAGTATTCTCAAAGTGTCCTGCAAAACAGTGGTATCCCGTGAATTGGATCACGTGTTCTCCTAAATCAGATAAGGGCACTCCTCTTCCAGTTTGCCAAACAAAGGTTGTTAGTGGAAAGTTCTTTTCAAATTTGTTTTTCTTCCATAATTCTTTTTTGAATATGCGCTCCCTATTGCTGCTTGTCTGATACCACTTAGGAGTGGATGACAGGATGAGTGGAAAAGAAAATGACCATTAATGGCAAATAGAGGTCCCAGTCCTTTGTTGGCTCACAACTGAGTTCTTAGTGGATGTGAATGCTCACGATTGTGATTCTATTTTATTTTGTAACTTGTAAACTTAATGAAGCAACTTAAAATGACTGGTCATATTTTTTCATAGTAAAAGTGCTCCTAAATTGTGCAGTAGAAATACAGTGATCATCATTTCATAGCCTTATGCAGAGAGCAGATTCTCTGCTATTATAGAGACACTGGTACAGTGTAACTGTATGCTTTTATTTGTATAAAAAAGGAAAATAAAGCCCAGAGAATACTTCATTGTTAACAGGGTCACTGGACTAATGGTGGTAGGATCAGGACTAGGGTCCATATATCCTGACTTGCAGATCAGTGTAAACTCCTTCACTAGAACATTGTGACTATAACTATTTAGATGTCGGAACATGACCCATAATTCTTAGAGCAGAAGGTGATAGGTACTTGCTAAAAACTCACACACACACACACACTCAGTTATAATATCTTCTACAGAGATTTATGGTAATTTCAAAACCCATCTTTCCCCCATCCCTCAAAAACGAACTTGTTTTTCTCTGTAATTTGTTGTTAAGTATTTTAGAAAATATGTCTAGAAATCAAAAGTTTTATCTCTTCTTTTTTTAAAGTTTATGTATTTTGAGAGAGACCGAGCAAGTGGGGGAGTGACAGAGAGAGGTGGGGGATGGGGGTAGAAAGAATCACTTGCAGACTCCACACTGGAGCCCTATGTGGGGCTCAAACTCACAAACCCTGAGAACATGACCTGAAACCAAGAGCTGAGTGCTTAACTGACTGAGCCACCCAGGTGCTACCTCCCCACCACCCCCTGCCCTGCCCATTTTTTTACAGATTATAAATCCCTAACCAGTTTGATTTTTAAAGACGATAAATTCTTTACCTAACAATTTTTTTTTTCTTCACTGAAAATCACTTGGCTTAAGATATCTTTTTTTATTAAAAAACATTTTTTTTTTTAATTTATTTATTTTTGAGAGAGAGAGAGAGAGGGAGAGAGAGCATGCGAGAGAGTGCACGAGCAGCGGAGGGGCAGAGAGATGGAGACACAGAATCCAAAGCAGGCTCCAGGATCTGAGCTGTCAGCACAGAGCCCAAATGTGGGGCTCGAACTCACGGACTGCGAGATCATGACCTGAGTGGAAGTTGGACCCTTAACCGACTGAGCCACCCAGGTGCCCCTTTAAGATAATCTTTTTTAAAAAAATATTTTTAAGGTTTATTTTTGAGAGAGACAGAGCGTGAGCAGAGAAGGGGCAGAGACAGAGGGTGACACAGAATCCAGAGCAGGCTCCAGGCTTGCTGTGACCACAGAGCCTGATGTGGGACTCGAACCCATGAACCGAGAAATCATGACCTGAAGTCAGACGCTTAACTGACTGAGCCATCCAGGTGCCCCAATTGGCTTAAGATATCTTTAAGGTCTATTTCTCTAGAACCCAAAATTAATTTGTTATTGAAAAATGCTTACCCTAAGGGTCCTTAAAAATAAATGATTAACATCAATTAAGTTCATGAATTTTGGGTTGTTTTCTTTTGATTCAATGCTTAAAATTATTTGCGAGGCTAAAGGAAGATAATCTATGTGTTGATTTATAATGAGGTGCTTAATTCAGGTCACTTAGAAATACTCTTAAAATCTTAGGATCTTATTTCTGTAACACTTTATGGACAACAATGGACATTTTTATTCTGTTCATTTTATATTTTTTATGAAAAAAATTTTTTTTAATGTTTGTTTATTTTTGAGGAGCAAAGAGAGAGGGAGACACAGAATCTGAAGCAGGCTCCAGGCTCTGAGCTATCAGCACAGAGCCCGATACAGGGCTCAAATCCACAAACCACAAAATCATGACCTGAGCTGAAGTTGGCCGCTTTAACCGATAGCCACCCAGATGCCCCTCAGTTCATTTTAAAGATGCGAAGATAGATATTGGAAGTTCAGTGATTTGTCCAAGCACATACATTGTTTCATCAAATTTTGTGAGCACTTTCTTTGTGGAAGGCAGCATGAAAACCAAAACATGATCCCTGCCCTCAAGGATCTAACAGTCTAATAGGAGACTACAGAATTACAGAGGAGTCAGCAAAGTCTACAGCTGTCACAGTAGATGAAGACAGTTGAGGGCACCCGGCTTTTTTTTTTTTTTTTTTTTTTTTACTATTATTTATTTTTATTGTTCTTAGAAGTTAGTGATTCATCACTTACATACAACACCCAGTACTCATCGCAATAAGTGCCCTCCTTAATGTGCATTACCCATTTAGCCCATCCCTCTGCCTACCTCCTGTCCAGCAACTCTCAGTTTGTTCTCTATAGTTAAGAGTCTGTTTTACTGTTTGACCCTCCCCATCTCTTTCTCTCACTTTTTTTTTTTTTTTTTTGTGAGAACACTCTCATGGGAAGGGGGTGGTCATCCCTACCTGTGAGGAATAGAGGGGTGGGGAGCACAACCTTGCAGCAGTCAGGCGAGGCTTCATCCCAGAGTTATGTTTGAGCTGAATCTTGAAAGGCGAGTTAGGAAGAGGCTTCTGGAAGTTAAAAGCAGGAGCAAATGCACAGGGCATGGCTTCAGCTGCTGTAGTCCAGCAACTGTATGTGTTCAGTGTGGGTAGGCATGAGGTGCAGGGGGAGTAAGGCAGAACCAGAACAGTAAAAAGCAGCTCATGTGGCACCTTGTGTGCCAAGAGGAGCAGCTGAGCAAGGTCATTTGGGAGAGAGTGAAAAGTTCTAGGCAGGGAAGTGGCACTTTAGCGACATGGGAAAGTCCTTTTGAACTTATTCCAAATCCAGAAGTCATTGTTTTTTAATGTTTATTTTTTTTGTTTTTGAGGGGTGGGAGGGGCAGAGAGACAGAGGGAGACAGAGAATCCCAAGCAGGCTCCACACTGTCAGCACAGAGTCTGATGCGAGGCTCGAACTCGCAAACTGTGAGATCATGACCTGAGCCAAAATCAAGAGTTGGACACTTAACTGGCTCAGCCACCCAGGTGCCCCCCAAGTCCAGAAGTTATTAAAAAAAATTGATGAGTTCATTTGTATGAAAAAATTTAAAGATTTCTCTATAGAGGGCAAAAATAAAAGACATAAAAAAGTGAAAAGAGAAATAGCAAACTGGAAAAACATTTGCAGCTCACATATCAGATAGTAGAATAATATTTTCAACATATAAACTCAAAGTGATAAGAAAAAGATAAGGAAGACAGGGCATCTGGGTGGCTTAGTCCATTAAGCATCCAACTTCAACTCAGGTCATGATCTCATGGTTCATGGGTTCAAGCCCTGAGTCAGGCTCTGTGCTGACAGCTCAGAGCCTGGAGCCTACTTCAGATTCTGTGTCTCCTTCTCTGCCGCTTCCCTGCTCGCTCTCTCTCTCTCTCTCTCTCTCTCTCAAAAATAAATAAACATTAAAAAGATAAGGACGAAAACCCATTAGAAAATTCCAAATTAGAATTTGGACAGCTGTATGAGCTTGGACATTGCTTTATGTCTCAGTTTTCTGAACCTTACAGTGGGACTGATAATGGTACTTGCCCTTGGAGTTCTTGTGAGGATAAAATTAATTTACTAGATGTGAAGGACTTGGAACAGTTCTGTTTCATAGGAGGCAAGCAGTAAATATCATTCAGATTCTTGGTTGGAATAGTTTCATAGGCCTGGTGGGCATGTTGCGGTGCTGGAGAGTGAATAGGATGTGAGACTGTTTAGACAGATTTGGCTTTTCATCTAACAACCTTGGTGGGAGGAAGGGAAATGAGGGTTATAGGGAAAAAGTCGGGTCACCAAACTGAGATCAGAGACCAGTTTGTGCCTCAAATCCAGTGTTTTTTCCACTAGACCACAGCTTTCTCTAGAAGTTGCCTCCACAGAGTTGAGGAGGATTACTTTTTGGCTTGTCATGGGAAGTTTGGCCTTATAAATAAATACATGGGGAAGTAGAGGATTGTCGGGCCACACCATAAGCTGTAAGTTAAGAGAAATTGAGTGGGATGGTGTTGTATTGGTGGGTGGATGGATTTGCTGGTCATTGTTTGGGGGCCTTGCTAATAAGTAGAAGTCTAGGATATAGCAGACAAAATGCAGAACCGTAAGGTGTTAAAAAGATCACAAGAGACTCTTAAATATAGAGAACAAACTAAGGGTTTCTGGAGGGGAGGTGGATGGGGCAATGGGCTAAATGGGCGAGGGGCATTAAGGAAGGCACTTGTTGGGATGAGCACTGGAGGTTATATGTACATGATGAATCACTAAATTCTACTCCTGAAACCAATACTACACTATATGTTGACTAACTTGGTTTTAAATAAAATTTAAAAGTGTATATCTATTATTAAAAAAAAGTCTTTGTGCTATGAAAGACGGTTTGGTGGTTTTTCAAAAAGTTAAACATAGGGTTACTATATGACCCAGCAATTCCATTCCTATGTATATACTCAAAATAATTGAAGACATTTGCTCAAATGAAAACTTGTACACGAATGTTCATGGCAGCATTATTCATAATAGCCAAAAAAGGGGAAACAACCCAAATGTCTATCAACAAAATAGGTGAATCGATAAATAAAATGTATATTCATACAATTAAATAGTGTTTAACCATAAAGTACTGAAGTCTGACACATGCTACCACATGGATGAACCTCAGACTTGAAAGTCCTGTACTATATAATTCTGTTGATGTGAAGTGTTCAGAACAGGCCAAGGTATAGAGTTAGAAGGTAGATTAATGACTGCCAGGGCATGAGCCGAGGATGGGAAGGCAGAATGGAGAGTGACTACTTATTGCATGTGGGGTTTCATTTTTTTAAATCTTTGTTTATTTTTGAGAGAGAGAGAGAGAGAGAGAGAGAGCAAGCAGGGGAGAGGCAGAGAGAGAGCGAGACAAAAAATGTGAAGTAGGCTCCAGGCTCTGAGCTGTCAGCACAGAGCCTGACACAGGACTTGAACTCACAGGTGAGATTATGACTTGAGCTGAAGTCTGATGCTCAACCGACTGAGCCACCCAGGTGCCCTGGGGTTTCTTTTTAGGGTAACGAAAATGTCCTGGAATTAGGTAGTGATGATCATTGCACTGCATTGTGAATGTACTAAAAATCACTGAATTATATATACACTTTAAGATGGTTAAATGATGAATTTTATCTCAACTAAAAAACAATTTAGTCTTCAGTGGCTCTTTGTCTCACTGACCCATAAAATCAGTTAAATTTTATGCTGAGACTAGTTTTCTAGGAAAAAAAAGAATGGAAACTCTTTTCTCCATAGGAATTATTTCAGTACTTTTAAGGATATATTTTTATTCATGGATTTCTTTTCCAATGTTGGTTCTAGTTAGAGTTTCTTAACTAGAGGAATTCATTTATTCTGACTTTGGATTATTTGGATTCTTTTCTTTGGATCATTTCAATAGTTTCTTCCTTTAAAAAAAAACAACACAAAACTGTCTGAGGGGCACCTGGGTGGCTCAGTCTGTTAAGCATCTGACTTAGGCTCAGGTCATGATCTCGCGGTTCATGAGTTCATGCCCCACCTTGGGCTCTGTACTGACAGCTCAGAGTCTGGAGCCTGCTTTGGATTCCGTGTCTCCCTCTCTCTACCCCTCCCCTGCTCACATTCTCTGTCTCTCTGTCTCTCTCTCTCAAAAATAAACAAACATTAAAAAAATTAAAAAATATGAGTTTAATCTTCTAACAAATTTTGAAACAAAAAACATTTATAACATTAGATTTTTATTTTCCAAAAAAGCATTGACTTCTTAAAAGCCACTATGGGTTTTAGATCTTTATTAGACATTTATTTTTGCCTAGTGGAATATGAGGAATCCATAAAAATCAATCTATTTTAAAAACAATGCAGTTTAAAAAAACTTTCTTCTCCCATCTCCTACACCAAGAACAGTAGTAGGGTGGCATGTATACTGGAACTTAACCACAACACTGTCCTTGGTTTATCCTGTAGAGTTACACGAAATACAATGAAAGCCCTGGGGTCCCAGTAATTGCAGCCCTTCCCAGGACCAAACCCGACATGCGATCCCTTGTGGTGACCTCTTGGGTGTGCTGGTGGGGTCCTCCGGAGTTATCTAAGCATCTCTCTGTCTGTCTTTGGTCTTTAAAGTCTCAGCCATCTCAGTTGGATAATCGTTTGATTTGAAATTTGGGGGCTGGAAACTCCATGAGTTTCCCTTAATAGCCAGCTTTGAAAGTTTGAGGTCAGCCATAATCTTTCATCTTCCTTTTAAACCTTCAGGAAAATAGTATGTAACTGATGAGCAACCTCCTTATAAAAGTCCCTTTATAAAAGTAAAAAAAAAAAAAAAAAAGTGAAATCCTTTCTTAGCTCTTATTTCCTCTCTAGTATCTTCCTCTAGCTATTTTTATTCACTGTTCTCTGAAAAGGATGACATTTGGTTGGACCATACTACTGTACTACCGTTATGTTTTGTGTGTCCAAGAACTCTTGCTTATTCTATGGATACAGTTTTTTTTTTTTTTTTTTAATCAGATTTTTGGCAGTAAGCATTTATGGTAACTTTAAAAAGAAAAAAAAAGCACCCAAGGATAAGGATTGTTCTTTGGCTTTGAGTTTTCCAGTTGGAAACTAGGTGCTGGGTAAAGAAAAAGCAGTATGTAATTCCTTGGATAGAGCCTTTTCTATGAGATTAAGATGGATTATTTTGGAAAAACATTGTTTTCACAGTCAGAAAGTGGCATGATGCCTTCAGAGATGAATTTCCATGAGGAAAACTGCTATAAACTTAAGAACTGGTGTTCTCCAAAATATGGCTAAGTAGGTAATCAGTAGACAAAACATAGTTTGTGGGGAGTTTTTCTTTCTGAATAAAGTCTTTTTAAAAAAAATTTTTTAATGTTTATTTTTGAGAGAAAGAGAAAGACCAAGTACGAGTGGGGGAGGGGCAGAGAGAGAGGGAGACACAGAATCCAAAGATGCTCCAGGTCGAGTTATCAGCACAGAACCTGATGTGGGGCTTGAACTCGCAGACTACGAGATCATGACCTGAGCCAAAGTCAGACGTCTAACCAACTGAGCCACCCAGGCACGCCTTGAGCAAAGTCTTTTTATTTATTTTTTTTATTTACAACAATTTGTTTTTAATTTTTATTTTTGAGAGAGAGGGAGAGAGAAAGAAAGAATATAAGTGCGGGAACGGTAGAGAGAGAGAGAGGGAGACACAGTATCCAAAACAGGCTCTAGGCTCTGAGCTGTCAGCACAGAGCCTGACTTGAGGCTCAAACTCACAGACCATCATGACCTGAGCCGAAGTCAGATGCCTAACGGACTGAGCCACCTGGGCACCCCTTGAATAAAGTCTTTTTATTTGTTATTATTTTTTTATTTAAAACAATTTTTTTAATTTTTATTTATTTTTGAGAGGGAGGGAGGGAGAGAGAGAGAGAGAGAGAGAGAGAGAGAACGAACGTGAGCAGGGGAAGGGTAGAGAGGGAGA
Organism: Panthera uncia; assembly: GCF_023721935.1. Classification (NCBI taxonomy): domain Eukaryota; kingdom Metazoa; phylum Chordata; class Mammalia; order Carnivora; family Felidae; genus Panthera; species Panthera uncia. The sequence goes on along the minus strand of NC_064810.1, from coordinate 107,817,928 downwards.
CAGAGAATCCGAAGCAGGCTCTGAGCTGTCGGTGCAGATCCTGATGTGGGGCTTGAACCCACAAACCTCGAAATCCCGACCAGAGTTGAAACTGGATGCTCAACCAGCTGAGCCACTCAGGCACCGCTGAATAAAGTCTTTTTAGTTCATAGATTGAATGCAGATCTTTTTCGTTTCTTAACTACAATAATCGTATATTCAGATTCTGATTTGTGGTATTTAAAGTAACTACCGTTGATACTGATGGATTTCATTTTGTGGCTTTTCAGTTTTAAGGGACTCCTTGTCAGTCTTCCTTTTCAGGTGAGAGTTAATGGAAGGGTAATAATATTTGGCTGACTCAATAAAATTTTCTCAGTGAGTTTTAGGTTTTTCATATTGTAAAATAATTGTTCTCTTTTTATTTTCTCTTGAAGAATGTAATGTACTTCAATAATTATATTTCACTATTATATACTTACAAGTAATGATGTATCCCATGATATGTATCATTTGTTTCGATGTGAGTTTTTATTTTCCCTTCCACAGTCTTAAAAGGACTTTAATTTGGCTTCATACACTGAGTTTTTCTCGTTCTGCAGCCTTTTCCTCTAGTCTCCTCTTCCCGGTGGTTGGTGAAAAGAGGTGAATTGACAGCCTACGTGGAAGACACGGTGCTCTTCTCAAGAAGGACATCTAAACAGCAAGTCTACTTCTTCCTTTTTAACGACGTACTAATTATCACCAAGAAGAAGAGGTAAACCCTTTTGTGAGGTTGCTGGCTGTACATCCAGCGTTAAGGCTCTGTAATTCAAATGCCTTTTAGGGGTGATTATCCTTTAAAACTTGTGAGGTTAGACGCATAATTTCTACATGTGGAACCATGAAGGAAACCATGTTTCATTGTCTTCAAATTACATCCACAGTTAAGACTCAAATCATTGTCAACATCATCATCCCAGCCAACCTCTGTTGAGCTTTTATAGTGTGCAAGGCACTGTTCTGAGCATTTGACACATTTGTGTTGCTGGATTTTCACCAAGTCCCTGGGGAGGTAGCACTCTTATTATTCCCCATCAGCTTTTTCAAACTTCGTCTGCCATAAAACTGTTTTATAAAACAAACAGATCAAAGTAGCTCCAGCTCAGAACAAGCTGGGATGCAGCTCTAGTGTTTGTAACTTAATTTAAAATCCACTGCTCTTAACGTTTTCTGGTCTAGAAAGTCTCCCTGTGACTGGGAAAATGTACACCAGTACTTCCTTCTGAAGGGACTAAAGTAAATCATTTGGCAGAATGTCCCTTCTTACTTTGGACTTTTGGTTGTATATTCATGTTCCGTTGTAGGAAGACATCCGGGAGGAATACTGTACACACTTTTTTTTTTTTTTTTACACTATTTGTTCTAACTATCCCTACTCACACACAAACACACACACACACACACACACACACACACACACACACTCCCCTCGGCTCTGCCTTTAGCAAACATTCTTCATAAGTGTATTCAATGTATATAGGATTGTAAAGTATTTTTCTACTGGTCCTTCATAAATATTCTGTATTTTCTAGAATATGAACTTAGGGGAGAAACATACATCCGTGGTGTGTTTCCACATAGGAAGACCAGGATGGTGGGCTGAATTACTGCCATATAATAGGAGTATGGGCAGTACATGGAGTCCAGTTTAGACAAGATGAAGAAGAGAATCATGGTAGCAGACTTCTATGGATACATAAAATAAATGTACAGATGTATCATGAGATAGTTAAATTCTCCGTCTGAGTTGCTGACAGTTTAGCTTGAAAATTCAAACTAAATCAAAACAGAGTTTGAGCTTTCCTTTTTGCTCCTTTTAATCAGACTGCATTATGACTTATTTCACTTGCTTGGCTGTCTAGCTGAGCTGAAGACGATGAAAAGCCATCATATGACTATGATAAATACATAAAGATGCCGATTAGTGTTTTTCATACTTAGGAAAATAGTGTTTCCGTAACTTCAAGAAGAAATGATTTCTCATACCTGCGGAAGTGTAAATAGTTCTAATAGCTAAGTAGGTTTTTATAAATAAAAATTGGAGAGGGATTATAATTTCAGGTTTTTGTGTTTTGTTGGTATCCTCTGAGATAGCATGTTTCTTCAGGCTTTCTTTGAGATGTCTTGTCTTTAGGGCAAGTAGTTCTGTGGGACTCTTTAAATGCCATTGCTCTGGACATTTAACATCTTCCAGCTGTTGAAATATTTGTTCTGTCTCAATGGACCAAAAGCTTTAGCTAAACTTCTTATTTTAATGATAAAATATACATTGACAGTATGAAGCCAATTTTAAATATAAATGTACCTTTGATAATGATGTCTTCAGTGACTTGATGAAAACATTAAGGGTATTTAAACTAGTAGAATACAACTTTTACTCTCGAACTTGACTAGAACTACCCAATAAAGGCAGACATTTGACCTTCAGAATTAAGGTATATACCATTCTACTTAGCAGTGTACTTTGTCCTCCACAGCAGATTCTGCCATTACTGTATAAGGAACCTTGCTTTCCTAGCTCTCTCACATTTATTTGCTCGGGTATGTTCAAACTTGTCTTATTAGTAAATGAAACAACAAAATCTACAGCGCCACGGGAGAGGCCAGCCTTGGTACCTAACTTTGCCTTTACCCAAACTGGGATTTCTTTTGCCCTTACCAGTTAGCTCATCATATTTCTAAGGTGCTCTTCACAAGGAGAATAGCATCGGAGGCTCAAGTTGTTTATGACCCGAATACCTGGTGAGGGTGACAAGCAGACCACAGAGACTTGATAAACAGGCTTGGTTAAAAATGTACAGTATGCGCAGCCGTATTTACACTGTTGCTTCAAGGAAGCAAGTGCAAATGCTTCGCATGCCAGAGGCAGCAGTGAAGGAGATACAGCAGCTTTGAAGAAGGCAATAATTTCGGCTTGGCTACAAGGTACAGATAAAGGGTACTTACGTGTGCCAGCCCCGTAGGACCCATGCAGCCACCCACTGCCTAATTATAATGCCAGGGTTCAGCCAAGGGGCTTAGCTGCTGGGTCTCCAGTGGGTTTCAGCTTCAGGGAGGCTCCTGGCCACCGGGGGAGGGCAGTTACTCTTCCTCCTCGGACCCAGTCTGGCAGATGGTTTATGCTGAGCTCGTTCCACAGACTGCCTCGTGTGTGGCCTCCTCCGCTTCACGGTGCGTGTATTAGTGCTGGCGCTTGCAGAGCACTTAGCGACCGTGGGGCTGTCTTGTAGGTCAGGGATTTTCACCTTTTCTAGCATATCACAGGAGGTTTATGGGGCACCTGGGTGGCTTAGTGGGTTAAACGTCCGACTGTAGATTTCGGCTCAGGTCATGATCTCACGGTTCATGGGTTTGAGCCCCGCATCTGGCTCTGCACTGACAGCATGGAACCTGCTTGGGATTCTCTGTCTTCCTCTCTCTCTGCTCCTCCCATGCTAGTGTTTTGTCTCCTTCAAAAAATAAATAAACGTTGGGGCGCCTGGGTGGCTCAGTCGGTTAAGCATCCGACTTCGGCTCAGGTCATGATCTTGTAGTCTGTGAGTTCGAGCTCTGCGTCATGCTCTGTGCTGACTGCTCAGAGCCTGGAGCCTTTCAGATTCTGTGTCTCCTTCTCTCTGATCCTCCCCTGTTCATGCTGTCTCGCTCAGTCTCAAAAATAAATAAACGTTAAAAAAAAATTAAATAAAATAAACGTTTAAAAACAAATAAAATATCAGAGGAAGTTTAAAGTCTCCGTTAGCCCTGGGATGTTTGCAGATCACTGTATTCATAGACTGTCCTACCAGATTCCTGCAGGATATGTGACCAGATAGACTCTTCTGGATGAGAAAGTGAATTCTTCGGTGGTTGAAGCTTTGACTGCGGGGTATGTGGGTACTTCTAGAGCAGAGTTCTCAAGTCGGCACTGTTGAGGCCACACAGTTCTTTGTCACAAGGGCTGCTCTGTGCTTTGTAGGTTGTTTTAGCAGCATCCCTGGCCTCTCCTTGCTAGCAGCACCTCCTTCTCAGTGGTGACAACCAAAAAGGTCTCTAGACATCGTCGTGTGTCCCTGGGGCGCCAAATTGCCCCCAGTGGGGAACCACTGTACCACAGTCATGGCAGACTGTGAACCAGCACAGTAGTGAAGGTGTGCAAACCTATCAGACCTGACACAGCCGTGACAGGAATATTGTAAGAAAGGAATACATTGCCAGGTTAATGAATAAAACTCATTTGTGCCTCATAATAACTTATTTATGATGATCGATTACAGTGTGTAGGCTAGACTATACCCATGAACAACCTTAGAGACCAAGTAACTGTAGTCTGGTCTCTAGTTTTGAAATGTAAAAACTGAACCTAAGACCTAAACACTTCACATTCTCCAAAGCCTTATTTTTTTAATGTTTATTTTTTGAGAGAGAGAGAGAGACAGAGACAGAGTGTGAATAGGGGAGGCACAGAGAGAGAGGGAGACACAGAATCTGAAGCAGGCTCCAGGCTCTGAGCTGTCAGCACGGAGCCTGATGCGGGGCTCGAATCTACAGACTGCAAGATCATGACATGAGCCGAAGTCAGACGCTCAATTGTCTGAGCCACCCAGGCTCCCCAGCCAAAGCCTTATTTTGTAAGGTAGTTAACCACCTTATTCTCATTCAGTGCCTTATATCTGGCTTCAGTCTCCCCTCCCAGTTTCTTCTGAGACAAAATGCAGATCCCCCTCTGTTCGTTTTCATCGGCTGTGGTAGCAAAGTGTGACAAACAGGATGGCTCAAGACCATGGGAATGGATCGTGTCACAATGCTGGAGGCAGAGGTTTGAAATAAAAATACTCGCAGTTCCATGTTCCGTCTGAAGTCTCTGCAGAGAATCCTGCCTCACCTGTTGCAGCTCCTGGTGGCCCCTGGGCTTTTACAGTAGCACAACTTCAGTCTCTGCCTCTGTCTTCACACGGCCTTCTCTCTGTGTCCCAGTGTATCTCAAAATCCCTCTGTCCTTATAAGGACGCCAGTTACTGGATTAAGGGCCTACTCTGCTCCAGGATGATCTCACCCTAACTTGATTACATCTGCAAAGACCTTACTTCTAAATAAGGTCCCATGTACAGGTCTCAGGGGCTAGACTTTTCGAGGACACAGTTCAGCTCTCTACATTGCCCAGACCATCACCACTGTTGAATTATGATTATAATCAGATAAAAAAAAAAAATGTGTCATAAGCCAGTTCTAGAACACACCTTTTTTTTTTTTTTTTTTTTTTTTTTTTAACATCGATGGATGATGCCATTTCTCATAATTTTGGAATGTCCTCATGGTCACGTGACTTGAGCACCTATATTTTGAGGGCTCCTAGGTCACCTTCATCCACATTTTCTCTCTCACACCTGTTCCTTGTCCAAAGTCTCCCCTTCCTTTGTTCAAGCCACCTCCATGCATCCAGGTGCTCCTCAATAAACCCAAGAGATTACTTTGGTTCCTTGTCCACAGGTGCTCCCCTATCCAGCCAATACTGACCTCATAAGCAGCCTGTGAAATTGCTTTTCTCCTCTCACAGGGCTACTGCCCTTGTGGAGCCACCTTGAATTCACCTGTGACACACACCCGACTGGAGTCCTGCCACCATCCTCCGTCCACTTTACGTTCCACAGCCAGAGTCTGCTTTTTATCTTCTTATTTTAGTTTTTTAGAGTGTGCTGTTTGAAAGGCGCATCTACTCAGTTCATCCTTGTAGATGGCCCTTCTATGGCCTTACCTTGCACTAGCCTCACTGAACCCCTTTTTAGCCACCAGGACCTGGCACATGTTTCTTTGCCTGGATTCTCTCCCTCCCCACTGATCCGCTCCACCCAAGCCTTTTCTAGGCAAAGCCCTTTTTATTCTTTAGGTCTTCAGTTAATTGTCATACCCCCTGGGTGCTATGATCCAGTCCTCTGGAGTGGGTTCAGTTCTGTTGCTTTATGGTCCCATAAAACCCTGTACTTTCTCTGTGGTAACATTTGTGTTACTGGGTGTTCATATCTGTCTTGTTGACCTTTGTATCCTCAGTGCATAGCCCAGCACCTGGCCCATAATGATCATTTATAAATATCTGTTAAATTGGAACTGATTGTGTAAATATAAACAGTTTGAGTGAATGCATTACTCAATGGGCAGACCCCTGCATTCCATCCCCAAGCTAAAATTACTTTGAATTCTCCCTTATTTTAAAAGATGATTTTTTTTTTGTATTCTCCATTACAGATTCCTATTTATTTGTTTGTTTGTTTGTTTATTTGATTTTAGAAAGGGAGTGGTACCTCGGTGGCTCAGTCAGTTAAGCGTCTGACTTCAGCTCAGCTTATGATCTCACAGTCCGTGAGTTCAAGCTCCATGTTTGGCTCTGTGCTGACAGCTCAGACTCTGGAGCCTGCTTTGGATTCTGTGTCTCCCTCTCTCTCAAAAATAAACACTAAAAAAAAAAAAAAATTCAAAGAGAGAGTGCAAGCAGGAAAGAGGGGCAGATGGAAAGGGAGAGAGAGAGAGAGAGCTATCTTAAGCCTGACACAGGGCTCGATCCAATGACTCTAGGATCCTGATCTGAGTCAAAATCAAGTGTCAAATGGTCAACTGACTGCACCACCCATGTGTCCCATTATATATTAACCTTAATTAACTTTGGCAAATACAAATCTGGACCTGTGTTTATCACGTGGCTTTTCATATCTCTGAGCTTTACCTATAAACTTACCCAATAATGTCACATAACCTCAATTTCAAAAACATTTAGGACTGTATTTGCAAAACTGCTTTATAGAGGAAGTGTTTTCAGACCTGCTTTTATTTTGTACTATTGTATCAATTAATGTTTTGAGCTGTAAGTAAAAGTATAGTTATACCAAGGAGTTTAAGTAAAAAAACTGTTCACTTATCTCTCTGTCTCTGTCTGTCACACACACACACACACACACACACACACACACACACACCCAAGTCGGGTGAGCTTGGGAAACCCTGTGTACTCCATTTCTCTTTGAGAGATTCAATGTTGGATCACTTAGGAAAGCTTTTTTTAATATGTAACAGAACCTTCAAATAACAGTGGCTCAAACACCGAAGACATTTACTTCTGTAGGCAAACATGTGACTAAGGGGAGGCAGTCTGGGTCCAGGGTCGTGAGTAACCCAACCCCATCTCTTCTTCACCTGCATGCAGCGAGCTCTGTTCACTTTTCGCCCCCATGCATATAGCTTCAGGGCTGCAGATGGTTTCTGCAGGTCCAAACATCATGATTTCATTCAAACACCTAGCAGGGAGGCAAGGCTGAGAAGGAAAGGCTGACCAAAGGGACTCCTTCCTTAAGTGGCTTTTCTTTTTTATCAGCAGAGGAAAACCTTTCCCAGACAGTGCCCAGGAGGCTTCTTATGTTTCATGGGTCAGTCTTGGGTCACAAGACTTGTCATCAGTAGAAGAGAGGCTGGGAACGCCAGCATAAGACAAAGGGGAACAGGAGAGCCATGATTGTTCAGGTTCAGCCATGCTGCACCCCCTGCGGCTGGACACACTGGGACTTGGTAGACAAGAAGCAGGGGAGGCTGACAGCAGATTAGATGATAGACAGTTCCAGCCACAACCGGGAAATCATCTTTTCCACAGAACACTAACATACAAGTAGTGTGGGGAATAAAAGAAGAGCTCTGTAAAAGAACTAATGCCTTGCCTTTCAGATAAATGCAGGAAGGGGGTGGGGCATTAGTTCAAAGAGGCCGGAAGTGATTGGAGACTTAGAACCCACTTCCTTTTGGCTGGTGTTAGTCATCCAGCTGTGGCTCATGTGAGTATCTTGGTAGTACCTTTTTGTTCCCACCAGCCCAGATGTGTCCTCCAGCATGTTTGAAGCACACAGATATATGGGCCGGGTCTGGGTGTCCTGCACAACACCAAAAGAATGCAGAAATCTAGTCTAGTCTTGTTATCTATAGCAAGAAAGTATAGTAAGTATAGTCATGTTCTGATTTGTGTTTTCATTCTTCTCAATTCTCTGCCCACGAATGATCCGGCCCTGATGTTTTCGGGTACTCCCTGCAGTTAGGTGAGTTGTAATAGTAATAATGATGACAAGAACCCATATTATCGAGCACGTACAGTACTCAGAGTGCATATGCAACATACTGTCGAGTTGCTATAGCAACGTAGTATTAGTATTTCCGCTTTACGACTGTGGACACTGAGGCAGAGAGAGAAAGGCTCTTCCAAGGTCTCTCAGAAAAGACTCATGATTCTAATCTGAGTCTCTGACTCCAAAGCCTCCTCTCTAAACAATTTCTTTATGTGCATTGTTTTAACTTTATTTTTCTAGAATATTTTCACCTTTCCTCATCCTGTAATGTCATTGGGGAAATACAGCCTAGAAGCTTGCACCTTTTATTTTGAGAAACACCCTTACTAATCTTCGGAGGAAATTAGAACCGGTACCAAATTGCATTTGCGAGCTTTCCTCTGCCTTTTAGATAATCTAGCATCAGAGTACAGGGAAGAGAGTTTCCTTTTTGTAACATTTCCTTCCTGAAGACATTTAAGGCAGTAGGTTTTCATTTCCTGATTCCTGGTTCCATAAATGTTACATATATTGACATAACTTGAACTCTAAGACACATTACAAATCCTGAGGGCTTAAAAAAGGATTTTCTATAATGGATTACTACCAGATCATGATCCACAAGTTCAGGGACTTAAGTTAGAACTTGAGTGTTCCCAAGCAGTTTGAATGCCCAGTGGCTTAAAGCTGTGCAGGCTCCCTGCAAAGGGTCACGGCCTGGCTTGACCTCGTTTTGAGTTTTTCCATTTTGAAGTCTTTCCTATTATAGAGAGCTCAAGTCACCTGACATTGTCTCTCTTCCTCTGCAGGATAAATTTCTTCCTCAGGAAATTAACTTTTAGGAGAATCTTGGATAAAGATTGAGTGGTTTGGGTATCATTTCCTCTAATTTGTAGGAAGAGTTGACACTGCTGTTCAATGTTGAAAGCTGTGGTGACTGGGAAGCACAATATCAGTGTCTGGGGTTGAGTAGAACTGGGCTCAAATCCTGGCCATGTGACCTTGGGCAAATTACTGTTAATCTTTTAGAGCCTCAGTATTATCATCTGTAAAATGGGTCTAACGGTTCATCATCTTCATGGAATTTCTGTGAGAATTAAATAAGATAATGCACATAAAGACAGCAAATAGTCTCTGCTAAGTGACTGATACATGCTGAGTATCATTATTATTCCTAGTCATTGTATTTTTCTCTAAGGATCTTGGCACAAATTAAGTTATTGCCCTTCTTCTAGATTATTTTACACTTTTAAAAAATGGTTTGAGACCGTTAGCCATTGCTATACATCTGAAGGTTGTGGTACACTGTGGAGTCAGACATGATTTATGGCCCCCAATACATGATTTTAGAAATACACGTGTTTAACTCAGTGCCTCTCCCTCCCTGTTCATGTCAGATGGCAAGGATAACCATTGATCTACGTTTATTCCTTTATAAGTTGATGTTACTCATGTGTACACTTCTCTAATATCAATTGTCTTGCAATATCCCTCACAACTGATTAGGAGACAGTATAAGTTTGTGGCTGAAAAAAGTGAATTCGGTGTATTTTTTTTCCTTTTGTTCAAGGAAGCCAGTGGAAGTAAACCTGAATATGAAGATTACTTAGTAATTTGTAGTAATCCTGTTGCCAATTTAAGAGGCTGCCTACTTGCTCTTTAGAGCTTGCTTAGTTTAGTTATGCCAGAGAGAAAGCTTCAGGAAGGTGGTAACAGCCTCTTGGACTTGCCCATCTCCTTTTTTTAAGGACCATGGGTTCAGGGCATCCCATGGGCACAGGGTCCTGGGCTGTGGAATCTGGAGATTGGTGTTGAGAGGAATGAGGCCTTTCTAGTCCTGTGATGCGTCACTAGTCATGTTTTTTGGTGACCATGAATCACAGCAGATCCTTATCTTACCAACAAGTGTGGTCCTTACAACTATTTGTTATATTCTTGACAATGAAATAGCAAGCATATGGCATGTTTGTTAGTCTTCAGAATTATTTTGAAGGACTGAACAAGTAAGACTGAACTCGGTTTCTGGATAAATACCATGCCTTGTTTTGTTGGAGTACTTGCCACATTATGAATTTCTTGAGATACGTATTTAGTTCAAGTTGTGCTCTGTTCACTTGCCCATTTGCAAAGTGCATGCAATTATCAAGCCTTGAACAAAATGTCAAGCAATTGAAATGCATGATCTGTCAGGAAAATTAAAAATAATAGCTAACATTTACTGCTTGTGAGTCAGGCATGACTGTAAGAACTTTACTTCCAACAAAATAATATATGACTTATATTTACAAGTAATAAATATATTACTGTATCACTTAGTTCTCACAACAATCCAAGGAGATTGGTATTATTATCCCCATTTTACAGATGAGAAAGCTAAAACACCAAGGGGATCAGTAATGTGCTCAAGATCATGAAGTGAGTAAGTGATAGAATTGGGATTCTCACCAGGCATTCTAAATCAAGTCTCTACTCTTACCTGTTGTACTACACTTCATTACTTTAAAATTGCACATTATTTCACTAAATACTTGTTTGTATTATTCTAAAACTAAGCTTTAAAGTTTAGTAAAATCAATGTCAGTCATGTGACATAATGTTTCAGTCTCTTAACTCAAAATAAATTTCAGTATAGACCAATAGTCTCCATTCCAGAAATGTTAACTAGGGTATTTTTATTCTAGTTAAGCACAAGATCAGATATGGGGATTTAGAAATCATGTTTTCGGAAGGAGAAGAGAAATTAATGGAAATTTGCACCAGAGGAATTCATATGCATGTCTTAAAGGAAAATAGGAAGAAACTCTGATTTTATCAAACCTCATCCAGTCGTGTGAATCAACAGGCGGGGAGAATGGCAGAGCCATTATAAATCCTGAGAGAACAGCAGGGGTCTAGGAGAGGATCTTGGAGAATGACCCAAAAGGAGGATGACTTAGAAATGTTACACAGGCATGAGAAGAGGAAGGTAGAGTTTCAAGATGTCACAGTACTCCACATCATCAAATTTTGTAGATGTCAAGAATAGTTGTGAAATTCAAGTCATTGGGTTTGGTGGGATGCTGGGCCATGCTGGCCTTGGGGAGCAGTTTCACTGGCACGTAGGCACAGGGTCTGAGAAACCAAAAATGCAGGCAGTGAGTAGCTCAGGAGACGTCTGTCTTGCACCAGCAGATTCAAATGAAGGTTTTTCAGGACAGGGCAACTGTGTGCATGTTTTAAACGAAGTCTCTGGAGCTACTTACTGCATAGGTAAAAAATAAACATCACTATCTTGATTTATGCGAAAAATCATATTGTTTTGGATAATTCATTGATTACATCAATTCTTTTAACTCTTTTTTTTTTTTTTTTAACATTTATTTATTTTTGAGACAGGGAGAGACAGCATGAATGGGGGAGGGTCAGAGAGAGAGGGAGACACAGAATCTGAAACAGGCTCCAGGCTCTGAGCCATCAGCCCAGAGCCTGACACGGGGCTCGAACTCACGGACCGTGAGATCGTGACCTGGCTGAAGTCGGACGCTTAACCGACTGCGCCACCCAGGCGCCCCTCTTTTAACTCTTTTATGAAAAGAAGAATTGGAGGTGCTAGTTGGGTTTCCATCTGTCAGATTTTGGCTATAAAAGAAAGTCCCATACCAATGGCATGGTAAAATATGAGACAACTCCTAGGGCTGAGGAGCAGTGGGTTGTGGGAAAGCTGGCCTTCACAATCAACCCTTCCCCTCACTTCCCCCATCACATCTTTCCTTTCATATGTATGGCTCCATCTTGGTCAACTAGCCTATTTCCCATTCCTGGTCATCCTTATTATGTACTTAAAGTAAAAGGTTTGTTAATAAAGGTTAAGTTGAGAACTCTCCCTAAGGTATTTGCATGTTTAAGAGTACCCCCCACCTCCAATCACAAGGCAAGTCCAGATGGGTCTGTGCCTAGGAGAAAGACCTGTTCTGTCACCACCTCTTCCTCATGACTCTTAATGGACCCAGAGCTTGGGTCCAAGGAGATGATCCTGGTTACTGAATGAGATTGGGATCCAAATTTTTTTTTTCCAGATGTTTCTTCAGATGTTCCAATATTATTTGTTGACTAACCTGTCAATTTCCTACAGATTTGAAATGTCACCTCTACCGTGTCCTAAATTCCCAGATGTGTTTGGATCAGTTCATGAACCCACTCCTCTGTTTCACTAACCCATCTGTCAATTCATCCCCAGGCCCAGTCTTCGAATTACTGTAGTTTTACAATATGCTTTTAATATGCCATAAGACTGGATGGCTCTCATTCTTTTCCATAATCTTTCTGACTGTATTTACGTGTTTATTTTTTGTACGTTTTACGATCAGCTTGACTGTTCCCATTCTTCACCACATCCCAAAAAACCCTGTTTGTACTTTGTTGTGATATGATAAAGTTCTATTTTAATTTAGAAAGAATTGGAACCTCTATAATATCAAACTTCTGTATCCATTCAGGCTTTCTTCTGAAGTATAGCAGAAACTGTTTTCATACAGCAGAAACCTGTTAGGTTTAATCCTAAATATTTTATGGGTTTTGTGGCTCTTATAAATAAGATGACTTACTTGATTACATTTTCTAACCATGTGTCAGTCATATATAGAAAAGCGTTTTGTTTTGTTTTTTGTTTTTTTTGTCTCAATGCAACTACTTTATTGAATTCACTCTTACTTTGTAGTATCTTTTCAGGCAATGATGTCATCTGCAAATAATCCTTTTTCTGGAAGTCCAGAAAAATTCCATTGTGCAATAGTCACTTCAACTGTACCCTTAAACATCCACAGACACGATGCATTTATTATTCTTTAAGTTTTTCTTATCAAACACTAACATACCTATCATCCAGATATAATAGACATTAACTTTTTGCCATATTACTGTCAGATCATTCCTTTTTAAACAAAAAAGCCCTGATGTAATACTGCGGGTACATCCATAGTATCTCCACCATCATCCCATCTTCCTCTTCCTCCTCTTCCTCCCCAGAGTAACTCCTGTGCTGAGCTTGGTATCTGTCCTGCTACACTCACTAATGCATATGTATATATGTGGCTTTGGTATTTTAAAAATGTGTGCCTGTTGGGGCGCCTGGGTGGCTCAGTCGGTTAAGCGTCGACTTCAGCTCAGGTCTTGGTCTTATGGATTCGTGAGTTAAAGCCCCGCATTGGGCTCTGTGCTGACAGCTCAGAGCCTAGAGCCTGTTTTGGATTGTGTGTGTGTGGTCTCTCTCTCTGCCCCTTCCCTGCTGGTACTCTGTCTCTCTCTGCCTCAAAAATAGATAAACAATAAAAAAAAAAAAAAAAGTGCCTGTTTTATGCGGTCGTGAAATATCCTGATTTAAAAGTAATAAATAGAGGCCTAGTATGAAAAATCCCAGCCTTTCTAGAAATTGATGGGGCAGAAAGTTAAAAGTGATCCATAATAATCTTTTTAAGAAAGCCACTATTCACAATAAGGTATGTCATCTTTTAACCCACTTCGTTAGGTTGCATATGGTAGGACCAAACACTATTTGAACTGCTTAACAAAAGAATGCCTTCCTGAGGGAAGAATAATTGAGGTATGTATTTACCACCAGATCCTGTTCTCTACTGATAGCTATCTGGTGAGAGAAAGGGAAGGGAAGAAAAAGGAAGGGAAGGGAAGAGAAAAAAAAGAAACAAAAAAAAAAGAAAGAAAGAAAGGAAAGAATGGAATCTCAGCAGAGGTTACTAGGACTTTAAGTAGATTTCAACAGAGAGATCCGTCACTGTTTACATGGCAGAGCAACGGACTTCTATAGATGTGATTGCTGCACCTGATAGGGGTCCTGCTTGCACAAAGCAGACAGCCTTGATGAGCAGCTGGCAAACTTGGAGCACACATAAGACAATCAAAGGAAGTCTACATATAAACTTCTCCATGCAAGGAAAGGTGGTTTTTCCATTTGCCTTTTTCTGTGCAATTTAACTTCCTAATTACATGATCCAAATTGTTTCAGAGACTATGTAAACCATATGTTTGTTAAATGATAGAGACAAACATGGGGAAGTCTGATTAGCATCAACTTCCCTCAGGAAAGGGGTTTCTTACCCACCCCAGCTTAGCCTCTGTTATACTTATTGGACATGGGTGAGTAAGCAGAGGAGGGAAGTAGGTTTGTAAATAGCTGCATCTGGCTATGGATTCTCCCCTCTTCCTTCTGCTTAGGCACGTATCTTAACACAGATTTTTCCTTTTGTATTAGCATGAGAGAGAGGTGCCGAATGACATTACGAGAATGAGTTTTATCCAATAGTTAGCAGATTCAGAGGAGAAAGTAGGATTGTTTTGAACCTTTATGAGATTGAGTGTGTGAGTGTGTGTGTGTGTGTGTGTGTGTGTGTGTGAGAGAGAGAACACAGATGTGTTAGCAAGAGGGAATGGCTTTTTAGTTTTTGTTTCAGTTGGTTTGAATAATAGAGGGTGAGAATAAATAATTGATTTACTGTTCAATGAAACCAAGGTTTTTTAAAATATAAACATATTAAGAGTAGTGAAGAAGTTGTAAACATTGTGTAATGAAGTTTACAGGTCTAGGTGAAGTAATACTGGATGCTTGCTATTGGATCAGTTAACAACAACAAAGAGCAAATGTGTTTCCTGTGTCCTATTTTGGATTCAAGAAATTCAAAGAGTGGGAGAAGTTCCCTGTTCAGGCCTATTCTGTGACACAAATGTGCAGATGTATAGAAATGGATACCTCGAGGTGAAGTCACATAGCTATAAAATAAAGTGGCCACAATTTATCTTCCAAACTGGACATTTGAGAGGATAACAGGCATAAACTAGGTCACATAGTCACCCCAACTCTTCATGGCATTGTAGTTGTCATTGCTCCAGAGAACAATTAAAAAACTCTTAATTTTTCTACTTTTTCTGGCTTTAATTGCCTCCAAAAGACAAAGATTCAGAGCATCATTGCAACACATTAGCGGATACTGACACAAACACTGGGGAAAATAGGAACTCAGAAAATTAAGAGGAAAAGAAAGACTTAACTAGTTAACTCATAAGAGTTTACATGGCTTTCCTGCGACCTCTTGGTCTTGAATAGGTGGAACCACTTTACTGCCGACAACTTTTTGGAACTTGAGTCCTCTTGAATGATGGGCTTATGGCATATACATTTCTTTGCCTTTTATTTCTTTGGAAAGATGAAGAATACCTATGTAGTGTCATTGGTTAGGGCACTACCTGAACACCCATATACGCAACATTAGGATGCTTGGATTTCTCTGAGAAAACAGAATTCCTTTTAACTGGAAATGGGTGTCTTTGGCTAACAGGTCATCTTGTTTAACTTGTGAGTTGGACCAAAAGAGTAACTAGAGCTACAGAGAGCGGATGGCAACAAGGAGGCCCTCGTTCTTCTTGTTCTTTCTCTTGTTTTTGATGTTGTTGAGGCTCTGCTTTTGTTCTTTTGAGGTTTGGTTTTTATCCTGGGTTCTGAGCTGTTAAATTCATGTTTAAGATCTCTAGACAACCTTATAAGCATTCCCTGCTCTGCCAAAAATTGCTTTGTTTCTTGTAAACATGGTCTTTTGAAAATACAACCTTACTTGTTTGTAAAGTGTATTATTCTGCTTTCTCCTTTGATGAAAATCATGTGAACTTTGATAAACCTTATTTTGATATGAGAAATATTTTATATGTGCTGGCTCTGGCTGTGTTGGTCTGCAGGCAGTCTCAGGAAAGCTTTGGAAATGATCCTGCCATGTGAACTTCCAGTTAATACAGATTATTACCATAGCAACAAGTAGACTTGATCAGAAGGCAGTATTTTGCTTTTATAGATAATAACTGTGTGCTGTCTTTTGAAGAGAGAATACCAAACTAAATTTTAGAAAAGATTTTATAAATTTTCCTAAGGAGAGTTACAAGGGAGTGGTTGACTGGTAGATGTCCGCCACTGAATGAAAGAAATTCTAAGAAATCTTGAGCAAAGCGGCCAATCCTGAAATGCCTAGTGTAGTTGGGCATGAGGAGTTTCATTTTCTCATAGCTCCCCTGAGTTCACACATTTGCATTTACTATTAAATAAGGTGAATATTCGATATTGTTCCTAGAATATATTAGAATATATTGCATAGTCATCCATTTATTTAGCAGTTATTTCTTGAGCTTTCCCATGTTCAGCTGCAAGTGCACAGATGTGGAATAGAGGGAGAGCTGTATCTAACCAGGGTTGGGATTTGCCAAAGAGATGAGCATGTATACACGTGGTGATTAAAACTACATCCCTAGAAATCCAAGCTGGGTAATCTAGTAAGCATAAAGGGTTCAAGGACAGGGGAAAGGTGGTAGAGTCAGTGGGCTAAAGAATCATTGGGGTTGAGGGGCGCCTGGGTGGCTCAGTTGGTTGAGTGTCCAGTTTAGGCTCAGGTCATGATCTCATGGTTCATGAGTTTGAGCCCCGTGTTGGGCTTTGTGCTGACAGCTCAGAGCCTGGAGCCTCCTTCGGTTTCTGTGTCTCCCTCTCTCTCTGCCTCTCCCCCTCTCATGCTTTGAATATCTCTCTCTAAAAAATAAATACTCGTTAAAAACAATTAAAAAAAAAGAATCATTGGGGTTGAGGATTAGAAGAAGAGGGGAGTAGGAGAGACAGATGGTTGGAGAGGGTGTTTGACATTGGGATTACAGAGACATTGCAGTTGATTTCAATGACAAGGTCTAGTGTATGACGATGGTGGGGTAGCTGAAGGACAGAAGGTAAGATGGTTGGGGAAGGGGAAGACAAGGAACTGACAAGCCGGGGTAATGGAAGTCTCCCCTGTGTGGAAATTCAAGAAAATAGTGTTGTAGGGGGACCATGAGCCAGCAACTAAACTCATAAGGGTAGGTAACTCAACTGGGAGTCTTTCCTTGACTTTGATTATGAGATAGAGCCGGACAGCATGAGCTTCAAAGCTAAGGACTTTTTGGGAGGAAGAAGTGATCACTGTCTAGCAGCAGCATGAGAAACCAGCTGATAGAAAGCCTTATGGGGAGGCCATGTTTTCTAGGGAGAGCCAAGCTTCTGTTAAGGCAAGAAGGTAAAGGGAGGGTTCAAGGCAGAGCTGAGGATTTATAAGATTTTGCTGGATTCCCTATATGAGGTCCATTTCTGGAGGACACAGAAGGGGTTCAGGAACAAGCTGAGGAGCTCAGGGAGATAGAGCCAGATTAGGTGTGTTCACAGTGCTTTGGGGATGAGATTCCAGGGGAATGGAGAATACTGGGATCATGGGCATAAGCAGGGATAGAGAAATCAGTCCTGGTGGTTTCTGAAGCAGGTGGTGAGGCTGTGTGTGTTAGAAGGATGGCTTAGGCAGATCTCCAAGGCTCTTCTTCCCTCCTGTGCCTGGTGGTTTGGAGGCTGGGACTGAGCTGTTGTTATCCAGAGCATGGGTAGGTTTGGGGCTCCCTCTTTATTCTGCGGACAGAGGGAAGACTAGGGAAGTGTGCCTGTTCGAGCATTACCACTATGCATGTGTGTCTCACTTGTAATACATTATCAAGTTCCAGGATAATGTAAAATGAAAGCTAGAGTTTAGCATTATTTGTTTTGTTTTTAAATATTTATTTTTTGGAGTGCACAAGTCACGGAGGGGCAAAGAGAGGGGGACAGAGGATCTGAAGCGGGCTCTGCACTGACAGGCCAACAGTAGAAAGCCTGAAATGGGCTCGAACTCAGAAACTGCAAGATCATGACCTGAGCCCATGTCCAACACTCAACTCACTGAGCCACCCAGGTGCCCCTAGCATTGTTTAAAAAAAAAAAACTTTTTTTTAATGTTTGTTTATTTTTTTGAAAGAGCACAAGCTGGGTAGGCGCAGATAGAGAGGGAGACACAGAATCCGAAGCAGGCTCCAGGCTCTGAGCTGTCAGCACAGAGCCCGATGCAGGGCTCAAACTCACATACCACAAGATCACGACCTGAGCTGAAGTTGGATGCTTAACCGACTGAGCCGCCCAGGTGCCCCTTCCCCAGCATTATTTTTAATATTGCTTTCAAACCTGAGATACAATTTATACATTGCAGAAAAATAGTAATTAACAGGCTTAATTCGGGAGGATTATATTGATTCATAATCAGTATATATAATTCAGATTCTAGTTCATTTAAAAAATTTTTTTAACGTTTATTTATTATTGAGAGACAGACACAGAGCATGAGCAGGGGAGGGCTAGAGAGAGGGGGAGACACAGAATCTGAAGCAGGCTCCAGGCTCTGAGCTGTCAGCACAGAGCCTGACGTGGGGCTCGAACTCACAAACTGAGATCATGACCTGAGCCAAAGTCGGTTGCCTAACCAACTGAGCCACCCAAGCGCCCCTCTAGTTCATATTTTAAAATAAATCATTTTCAGGATGCCTGGGTGGCTCAGTCGGTTAAGCGTCTGACTTCGGCTCACATCATAATCTCATGGTTCATGAGTTCAAGTGCCGCATCGGGCTCTGTGCTGAGAGCTCAGAGCCTGGAGCCTGCTTCAGATTCTGTGTTTCCCTCTCTCTCTGCCCCTCCCTCACATGTGCTCTGTGTCTGTCTCAAAAATAATCATTAAAAAAGTTTTAAATAAATCATTCTCTTCCTATCCTTCCTTCCTCCCCATCACCTTCTCCCTGAATGTGACTTGAAAATGGACAGTGTCACAGTCTTACCCATTGAATTGTTGACATGTTCTTTTCCCTTTTCCTTCTAGTGAAGAAAGTTACAACGTCAATGATTATTCCTTAAGAGATCAGCTATTGGTGGAATCTTGTGACAACGAAGAGCTTAATTCTTCTCCAGGGAAGAACAGTTCTACAATGCTTTATTCAAGACAGAGCTCTGCCAGCCACCTCTTTACTCTGACAGTCCTGAGTAACCATGCGAGTGAGAAAGTGGAAATGCTGCTAGGGGCTGAGACACAGTAAGTATGGACAGGGATGGTTTCAGAATTATCTGGTGTCATTCTTCCCTAATTAATTACCCTTGGTCTGAGACTCTCTAAAAAACTGGTGAACAGTAGCTACTATGTATTTTTTTGCTGAGTACCTATTATGCCCTACACGCTGGGTCTAGGTGCTTCATGGAGAATCTCATCTTTGCATTGTGATCCTCTCAACATCTCGAGAGATGGGTGTTACTATTTTCATCTTCATGAATCCTGATGGATGCATTGTGCTTTAGGTGGTGTGCTTTTATATTTAGAAAGTGGTGTAAAAATCACTTTATTTTAATCATTGATAAAGATATGACCCATGAGCCATGGGTAGTTGACACCTGGTAGTTTCCATGTAGGCTGTAAGTTGTCCCAGATAAAGGAGTTAAGGCCATTTGGCAGTCACCTGCCTTCAGCTAGACAGCAAAAGGCCTGATGATTTCTATCAAAAGAGATACTCGGTTTGGGGAAACATGAATGAATCCACTTTCCTATCAGAGTTGATGCCGAGGCTAAATAGAGAGTCCCGCTATGTGTGTCTGCTGGCGTACTAGTGGTCATGGTGCAGTCCGTCCTCACACTGGATGGATGAAGGCAAGCGAGCTTAATTTTCAAGTCTACCCCCGTGGTTTGGTCCATTTAGAGACAGTTGACCGGTTTATTTGTTTGGAAGCTGGAGACCTCCTCTTGAAACAGTCATCACAGGCCGGTATTATGTTGGGTGGAACAGTAGAGGAAAGGGGAAGTTCTCTCACTCTTTATCCTCAGGGATCATCCTACGCATACCTCCCACCCAAATCTGCCAAGGTTCCCAGGTGGTGTAATTAAAATGGATCAGCAGCTGGTGAATAACAACCCCGAGACTGTAGCAAAATCTTAATGAAAGTAAACCCAGAGAGGTGTCCCTACTTAAGAGTATTTTAACAGTGTTTCTGGGTCATTAAAGAGAGACATCAGAAAAAGATTACAATTATAAAGCATCCATATAAAACGTTTTCAATGATCATTTCATATCTTTTTGGCACTAGAAGTAACTTTTCAAAGGCTAAAGAAAACCAAGAGGGATAGGTTGATGTAAACTCCATTTGAGATTTGAAAATTTGCCAAAATAGAGTATTCCAAATGAATTTGAGAGTTAGCAGAGGGAGTAAGAAAAGGAACTTCATCCTATGTTTGTTTATGAAACAAAGAAATGCCTTTTCTTAAGGTCCCGGAGCTCTTCCATGAAATTGCCGAAGGAGCCTGCAGCATTCCAGGCACGTTCCTGTATTTGCTCCTCTGGGTGGGTGCTACTGCTGGTCTGTGCAGATGACCAGCATGAGACACACGTAAGACCAGGGCTCAGGAAGGCATTTCTTCAACTCTGGAAGTGATTAAACCTCTTGTCCAGTGAAGACAGACCCAGCCTTCCTCTGGGGAAGCCTCTCTTTAAAAGAGAATTTAGTATGTCTAAGCTTTGGATCTTATATGATTTTAAGGGTGAAAAGTCTTTAAAGGCTTTGGAGATGAGTGCTTATCCAGAGATTTTAGAGAATTCTCAAACAGATTTTCAGTTGTCAGTTTTAGTTAGTAATGGTGAAAGTGTTGCTGGTTTTGCTTTGTGTTTTCCTTTCCTCTGTGTTTATAAGGATTGTTTGTTCTCTTTCTTTTTCTTTTTTCGGATTGTTTGTTCTATATTCAGGTCTTGCCAACGTATCAGCAGAGCTTTTCCTGACTGTCTCTTTCATAATTTATGTAACCTCCACCACTTGTTTCTGAGATTATTCCAGCAAAGTAGGAAGTAAACTGACACGTCCAGTTCTTTTTATACCAAGGCTAGATCCTTTTCTGGGACATTCTGTAGCATTTGTTTACCTTCTTGCCTTTTGATGTTGCCATGGACTGAATGGTATATTCATTTCCTCAATCAGAAATGTTCTCCAGAATATTGAGTTATGTCACCCATAAATGATATGAGCCATGGGTCTGACTCCTATGTGTAGAACATTCCAGAGAGGCAGAGGTCTCCTTGGGTACAGGAGTGACTCCCTCACTCTCCTCCCCTCCACCACCAACTTAGGTATCAGTTGAAAAGTAAATAAACAAACATCTTTAAGCATACAAGATATAAAATAGCATTTGTATTGAAAGAAAATGTTACAGCCAGGACGTACTTTCCTTAAAAAAAAAAAAAAAAACAAACCCCAGAAAACAATTCACTGTTTAAAAGTCTAGCAAATTATTATATGCCATGTTGGAAAAAGTGCAGGTCAGCCCTGGGCCGAAATGGTTTTGAGCAATCAGTTTTGGTCTACGTAGAATATTTTCTTTGCTTCTAAGATTTGCAAAATTTATAGGTGACTATATGTTTTTGAAGTTTCTTCTCTTGTGTGTTATGTGTGATTAAGGTGGCCTATTAGCAAACTGGTTGAGAAAACCAGGTTTTCACCACCGTTTTGGCCTTTTAATATCTGTAGTACTTTATACTAGTTACTAATATCCTTTGTCTACTTATTCTTTGGTTTGAAAAAGGAGGTGGTTCATACCTAAATATTTACCTTCTTTGAAAAACTGTTGTCAACAGAGATCATGTGGGGATATACAGAATGTAAAATCAGCAGGAGGGGTGCAGCTGTTTGACACAACAGTTCAGTCATTATAACGGTGAAATTGTAGAACAGATCAATAACTTTGATTACATAAAGAATGTAGAAAAGCTTCCCAAAAGGAAATGGGGTAAACATTGAGCATCTGGGATGTGCCAAATGGAGCAGCCATAGAACATGAGGAAGGGTCCCATAGGGGTTTCTAGAGAAGGATAAAACTGAGCTGAAGTAAAGTGACCATACATCTTTCTTCAGGATCAGTATAATGTCTGTTCTGGCACAACTAACAATAGCACCCACTTTGACTCTCAAAGGTGTCTTGTTTAGACAGTAAAATATGTGGTGGCCCTAATTACTGGTTGGTACTCCACCTCCCTCATTTTTTCTCCCATATGTAAAATGAGACAAAGGTGATATGATTTGCCTGAGGTCATACAGGAAGTGAGTTGTTGCCAAAGCTGGGACTAGACCCTGACCCTCCTGAATCTAGTGTTCTGGTAACAAATTTGAATCTTCCTACTGAGATGCCACCAGTCAGACTGGTCCACCCCTACCTTGCCATTTGGCCCTTTTTCCCTGGAAGGGAAACTCCAGGAAGCCACTTGCTATTTCAATTTTTTTTTTAATGTTTGTTTATTTTTGAGACACAGAAAGACAGAGCATGAACGGGGGAAGGTCAGAGATAGAGGGAGACACAGAATCTGAAGCAGGCTCCAGGGTCCGAGCTGTCAGCACAGAGCCTGACGTGGGGCTTGAACTCACGAGCCATGAGATCATGACCTGAGCCGAAGTCAGATGCTTAACCGACTGAGCCACCCAGGCGCCCCGCCACTTGCTATTAAATGTGAGAAATTATTAAAACGTGAATTGTATTCTTAGGTCCATAGACTAAAAAGGAAAAACATTTGCGAAAACTCAGATGGTAAATTTAGGGCATCATATTGTTTCAATTCTATAATAAAAAACAGAATAGATGGTGCAGGAAGACTTCTCTGAGGTGACATTTGAACTGAACCCTGAGTGACAAGGGGAAGTCAGCCTGTGGGAAAATGCAGGGCCAGAATGTTCTAGGCAAAGGAAACAACAAATGCAAAACTTCTAGAGAAACGAGTTTGATGTTGTCAAACTTGGCTTGAACATCGTGAAAATGGCTAGGTCAGAATAAACCAAGGAGAGAGTGGGTGGTCAAGAGGCCAACAGAGGCCAGATCATTTCAGAGCAGAGCTATTCCAGTATGGCCCGTGGGCCATCAGTCCTCAAACCATAACCTCCTGTGCATGAGGGAAGGAATTAAGAACTTAGAGCATTTCGACATTTCTCCATCATCAAAGCATGTGATTATTTTACCAGTTAATTCATTTTTGTTGTATTTCTAAGAACACTTGGTTCACAGTGGATGGGATAGGAGGTTGAGGTGGGGGGGTGAGGACTGGTTCTTCACCACACGTATTTTGAGAAGCGTGTAGAGCCTTTTAAGTCATGGCAGGAAGTTCTCCGGAAGATTGGAATGGGGGCAGAAGAGAGCAAATAGGGTCCTGTTGCAGTAAAGGGGAGTCCTGGCAGTGGCTTGGACTGTGGTCTGAGAGGGGAGATAGAAACACGATTATTTCGGAGGCAGAGAATAGGATGAATTTACGGATTGGATGAGTTGGGGTGGCTGTGAGAGACAAATTGATGATGTTTTGGATTTTAGGTTTGAGCAGCTAGTACCATGTTAAGTTGTTCCTTAAGGGTCTTCAATATGACTTCTTCCTCTGCGTCCCTGTTAAGGCTGTTCCATCGAAAGGTGAGTAGTGGCTTCCTAGTTGCCCCATTCAACAGTCTTCCTTTCTTTACCTCCAGTGTCATTTCATTTTGTTGACTGTTCAGCTCATTCACCCTGACTCCCTTTTTGAGATTTTTTCTTCACTTGTTATCTGTACTCTCTTAGCTTTCTTTCCATTTCTAACCATCCTTATTCGCTCTCCCATCAGAAATGCAGCCTACCTGAGCCAGTCAGCTACCCACTGCTTTCCCTAAACACACATTTCTGTAAGTGGTAAAGTGGTACCATTGGCACCATTTCGAGTTGATCCAATCTGGAGACTGGTGTCATTTGTGATTCTTCCAGGTCTGAACAAATCTGTTATCTGTCAGTTCTTCCTGTGCAAAAGTCCATTGCATCTTTCCACATTCCCGAGGACAACCTGTGTATCGCTTCTCTTTTGAGACACCCTGTAGTGTCCTAATGATTCTCCTTCTCTCCAGTTTTGCATGGTTTTATTACTAATCCCTACACTGAACTCCAGCTTTGTCTTTTGTCTCACTTTTGTCCGTGGCCAGTTCCCAATACATATTTTTGGGACTGACCCATAATTTAGTTAGCTTTTCTAGAAGGCAAGGTAGAATAAATAGTAACCATGTGTAGGGAAGTATCGCTTCCCTGTCAGTCTTTGTTCACTGTCCTTTTTGTGCTGCTGAGGCAAGTGTTCTCTACGTTCCGCTTGTTTTTCAAAGATTGCTATAAAGGATGTGGTTAAAATTTTCTTAGGATGTACATCTAACCCATGTAGATGGTGTTATCTCTGTCTGCCGTTCAAAATCTTAAGTCACATTGTTAATGAGACAGTAGTCTGTGAAAAGTACAAAAGCTTATCTTTTATAAAAGGACAAAGGACGAATATTTTACCGCTGTCATTCTTCTCCCTCTGGGCCTTTCTAGAGGAATGTGGGAGCCGGAGAGCCCCCATTGTCTGCCTTCATTAAGAGGAAGCACACACAGCTGCAGCTGGCACAGACCAGAGGCTGCAGCAAGTGGCGTCCTTGGCTTCCTGGGTTTACAGTGGAATGTGAATGGCATTTGGGCTCCGTGTATGCAGCCGTGAGACATCAGGACATGCTCAGTGACAAACGCACATTTTCTTTACCCATTGTGTTGAGCTGTAGGATATAATCACCTTAAACCATAATCAAAGATCCTTCTCAAAATTTCTCCCTCACTGAAAGAAGTAGAAGCCTTGTGAATGTGGCTGGTCCTGTCAGCCATCCAGGCGACCAGTTCCTGGGCCTCCTCATAAAGGCGCATTGTTTGCCAGGGAGTCTGCGGCCTTCCTGCTTCTGTTAATGATTTAATTAACAACAGGAAGTAAGTGGAATAAAATTGTACATAGTATGTCTGACATGCTCTTGTACTTCATCCTCTAAAAAAAAAATAATCCACAATAGATGGTTAATTTATGTGCAAAAATGTATTTATCATAGGTTGTAGTATTTTTCCCCTCGTTGAATCTGGAATCCACATCCAGGAATGATCTCTTACACTGCATAGTGCCCCTCAAAGCACTTGATCTTTTGTGATCGTCATCATCAGCCCCACTTCAACAGGAGCACAGGTGATGACATGGGTCTCATATCATCGAGGAAACATAATTCAAGAAATAATTGGCTTAATTATATGTCACAAAATCTGAATTTTAGAACCCTCTTAGTGGGCTAAGGGAATTGCTTTGCTTTGGTTAGATTTTTTGAATTAGGTAAGTTGTGAACATGTATCCAGCTTTGTAAGATTTTGATGCACAGCATTCATCATGACATTTTTTTACCCTGTGGGTTTTCTTTCATGGATCAGAACTCATCTGGTTGAACTGAGTGTGTGAGGGAACGAACAAAAACAACCATCCTCACAAACCTGCTCTTTACAAAGGCTTGAAGGACTTTCCCCCAAAGGCCGTGGGTGTAGGAGTTTCAAAAGGAACCCCAGGTAAATTTGTAGGCTGTGACAAGAAACACAAAAGGTATCTGGCCAGCTGCCACTGTAAGAGGGACACAGAGAAGGTTCAACAGCCCCTGTCTGTTCTGCAGCCCTGCCTCTTTGTTTCAAAGCCTACTCTCCCATTTTTCTCAGTACGTATCTGTCTTTTCTAGCAGATGCCTGGCATTCAATGAGAAATCCAGCTTTGTGACTTAGACCTTTATGCAATTAAGTTTAAGCCTACTGTGCTTAATTGTATGAGAGGCAGGCCATGATGCTACCACATCTGACTCCTGAGTAGGGAACTGCAGGTGCTTAATTTTATGCTGTGCATGAAGAACACGGGTCTTAGGAAAGGACTCTACTTGCAGATATTTATGTGGAACGTCTCTTCTCAGTCTTCTTTCTCTCCCTGGGTGCCATGTGTTTTAAGCAGAATGTTCTGCCACAGCCCACTGCGTACTGTGCTGGATTTTGTGTTTGTTTGCTTCTCTCTCTGCTCCTTCACACTGAAGGCTGTGGAGAGCAAGAGACCCTGTTTTACTCACTTTGCAACCCCATCCTAGCACAGGGCTCATGCAAAGGCAGGAGGCGCTCAGTGGATGTTGGTCTAAGGGAGCAGCGTCCGGGTGTCTTGGACGTTGATGTGCCCAGGTCCACATGAGTGGCGTTACTTATTCTCTCACTTTATTTGGGCAAAGGGAAAAGTCTGCCAACGGGGTGTGGGGTGGACTGTGGATTCATGTTGATTGTTTCATATTGTCCCTGGAGAAGATAGCTGTCTGCAAGTGAGCCCTGGGCTTGATATCTCAGTTTAATAATGGGTAGGTCTGTGCCCTGGCTTTTCTTGTTCTCAGAATTCCCTCTTACATTGAGGGAGTCTCCTCCCTGCTTTAGGGAGGCAGTGCTTTCTGCTTCATAGTGGGAAGCAGCTCCTTGGCAGGGCTCTGGGAGGCCCCGGGGAAAGTCGTGCGGTTTTGACGGCATGTAAGAGGGGGTGGGACTGGCTTCATTGAAGCCATGTCAAGAAGCGGCTCCTTTCAGTGAGGGCAACAAGGAGTGTCTTGTTCTGTCCTCTCGAGTCTCTGTGAGAGGCCGCCGTGTCTAAGGGATGCCATTAGCATCCAGGCAGCATGCCACACGAGTGAAAGGTTTCATCTGGATTTCTGGAAACTGTCTGCAGGGTCAGGCCTGTCACTGAAACTGGCCACTCGGTGCCAGAGGCGGGCTGTGCCTGGGAGTCTAACTGAAGGGCCGCAGACAGGAGTCAGGGCCGTGTGAAGACACACGGTAAGGCAAGGAGGAGGCTGACTTGTTTGGGAATGGCACGTGGATCATTTTAGATGTCTCTTGGTGAACAATTTTTCCATCTGTACAGTATTATTTAGTTTTCAGTTACCTTTGTACTTTGGAAATTTCCAGTTGAGCCCGAGTAAAAAATAGATCTTATATCTGACAGAGATGATATCAAGGATTCAAGTGTTGGCTTAAGATTATTTTAAAGAAGGCTGTGCTTTATAAAACTACTTGTTCCTTATAAAACCACCCGGAGGCCCTTTGTGTCCTATACTATTTTTGTTTTGTTTTTTAAAGCAAGCTGTATCATCAGTTTGTACACAAATTGTGCACGTTATTACCTGATGCATCAGCTTGATTAGGGCTCAGCCTCATTTTCTTAACTAAGTCTGTCTTTCAGCACATCGCAGTTTCCACCCTTCCTGACTTCCCTCATTACTTTGAGAGCACCTGATAGGGAGCATCACCTTCTAGATCCCAGGCTGCCTTCTTTTCTTTCTTCTTCTTTTTTTTTTATTTTATTTTTGAGAGAGAGACACAGAAGCCAAAGCAGGCTCCAGGCTCCGAGCTGTCAGCATAGAGCCTGACGTGGGGCTCGAACTCACGAGCTGTCAGATCATGACCTGAGCTGAAGTCGGATGCTCAACTGACTGAGCCACCCAGGCACCCCTACCTGGCTTATTTTCTGACTCCATCACTTAGCTGTGTCACTGTGAGCAAATGCTTATTAACACTCCAGCTTTGTCCTCTGGAGGGTGTGGGGGGAAGAATGGTAATATTTAATTTCAGTATTGTCATAAAGATTAAATTAGATGGTACTCACCAAATACAAAAAAGTAGCACAGCTGGCACATAAGTGCTCTAATAACTATTTAGAACAAGACCCAATGCCTTACCTCCTGAAGTTTATGGCCAAGAGAAACAGACAAGCCACTAAATGGGGGTCAGTATGTGATGAGTGGTCATGATCATCCGGTTAACAGATCTTTATAGGCCTTGGTTATGTTCTGGAGATACGGCAGTGAACTGAAAGGGCAAGATGCCTGCCTTTGTGAGGCTTCCAGCTGGCCAGCAACGGGATAGGGCTGAGCAGAGGAGTGCGTGGGAGCAGAATTGGCAAACTGGATGGGGATGGAGGTGTGGGCTCCTGCATCAGAGGAGGCCAGCTGGAGGAGGTGAGGCTTGTGTTTGCAAGATTGAGTGGGCATGCTGAAGAATTCCATTATAAAGTACACGACAGGTAAAATGAGTCTCTGGTGGTGGTTCCCTTTGTGGGAGGTTATTGATGGGAAAGGGACACAAGGTGTTGGGTGCACCTACATAAGCACTCACAGATCTGTATACACTTAAGATTAGTGCATTGTTTTATGGATGTTCTTCATTAATGATGAGTATGAGGGGTGGAAACAGAGGTTCTACTTGAGAGTGGGAACGGGCAGGAAAGGGTGTGGAACAGCGTGGCATGCCCCAGGCTCACAAGCAGTCTGTGTGGAAGGATGCTTGAGGGGCGGAGAAGATGGGGCAAGGGTGACAACCATCTTTAGGTACAGGCTGTTACAGGAGAAAAAAATGTATTTCAAGTACGGGCATAAAGGTGCCCCTTCTTAAGACAGTGGAGTGCCTTATAAAAACTGACGACTTGTATCACTTGCCTTGGGACCTCCACACAGCCTTCTTTCTCATCCTTTAAATGGGCTTTTGGAGGATTACATAAGTAATGGATGTCACATGCTTGTGTCTGCTATGTAGTATGGGTTAGTTACTAAGTGCCTCAAAGATTTTAAAGTGTGTGTGTGAGCCTTATTTACTTAATTGCAATCTTGATACTGGACCTTCGGAGGATAACTGAATTATGGAATAATGCTTATCTGAAACTTCTGATCCTTGAAATAATTGTTTTGTTTCATGTAATGATGGCTTTATATAAAAAGTCCCAGTTCGTTTTTTCCCCTCAACATTTTTTTGGCTGTATTCATTAAGCCATTTTAAGCATTTGTGAACAGTCTAAAAACGTTCAAAGAATTTTTATTTCAATAAGGCTCATGTTTGGCAGTATTAGCTGTATAAAGAACTACACAACTTTAAATAGGTCAGGTTTCTCATCTTTGTGAAATGGTTTGAGTGTGGGGAAAGAAGAGAATGTAGAGAAACTGATTTACTAGGAGTTTTTTTTAAATGAAATTCACTTTTTTGAAATGTTAAAATATCAGATTGAATATACTAAATATCTTTATGTGATTATGTGATAGTGTAATCAGCTCTTTATTAAATAGTGGTGTCATATGTAAGAGATGAATCACTGGGTTCGACACCTGTAGCCAAAACCACTCTGTATGTTAGCTAACTTGAATTTAAATTTAAAAAAATGTTGAGGGGCAACTGGATGGCTCAGTCGGTTTAGCGTCCGACATCGGCTCAGGTCATGATCTTGTGGTTCCTGAGTTTGAGCCCCCACATCGGGCTCTGTGCTGACAGCTCAGAGTCTGGACCCTGCTTCGGATTCTGTGTCTCTCTCTCTCTACATCTCCTCTGCTCATGCTCTGTGTCTTTCTCTCACAAAAAATAAACATTAAAAAAATTTAAAAATGTTAAACTTAAATTCTGTTTAATCAATGATTAGTCAAATTCATTCAGAATCTTTTAACAGTGTTGACTAATTTTCAGCCTAGATTCCCCAGGTTATCCTTTTTAAATAACTCATACACCACCATAACTCACTGGGGAGTCTCTCCCTGTTTTCTGGGAATGGCTTTGCATTCTGTGTCCAGACATGTTGAATCTCTCAGTTGGATATGCTCTGTGTGTTTTAGGAGCGAGCGAGCCCGCTGGATCACCGCCCTGGGACACAGTAGCGGGAAGCAACCTCTGGACCGAACCTGTAAGTACCTGGAGGGCAGCCTGGTCTGGAATGTGGAGGGGCTGTGCCCCCTGCTGGACACTGGGTTATTAGTGCTTAATGGCCACAATACCCACGCTGTAAGTTTCCTCCAAGCTTTCCTTCCTGTGGCCCTACGTCAGAACTGTGTGATCCCTGCCTTGGAGGTCAGGGGGTCTGAATTCAAATCCAAGGTGCAGTTCTTTGTTGCATAAACGTGGCCAATTGTTGCACAGCCTTCCTGAGCCTGTGCATCTGCAAGTCAGGGGTATCCCTATATACAATGCAGGGATATTGTCAGGATTAAGTTAAGTAACTTAAATTGAAAGCTCTGCTTGTACTATAAACCTCTTCGATTTTCAGCAGTTGTTAGTGGGCAGGAGTTGCACGTTTAAGCCTTCTCCATACTGACAGTCTGAATCGAAGTGGAATGTATTTTTTAATCTTAAAGAAAATTATGTTACCATTCCTTTTGACCTTATTTATTAAAGTGATAACATTAAGAAAATACATTTCCTTCTTCTAGGGAAGTAGAAACTGATGCAGTAAATAAAGGGTGGTGTCATGTGCTTAGTAGCACCTTGACTTTGATTTTATGTTTTTCTGGATGTTTCTAGCTGGAAGGTCAAAACGAAAGAACTAGGGCAGCCAGAGTGGTTAGCTTGGAGCACTCAGAGATCATAGCTTTAAGCTTAGAGCCAAAGCTAAAGTGATTGGTTTAAAAGTTGCCTAAAATCAAGTTTTATATTTAAAAAAAATTAAGAACTCATGTCAGTATCAAGTCACTGAAGTTACAATTGTTATGAGCCAGCATGTTGGGAGAACTCGAAATATTGTTTGACTTTCAGTTGGAGCTCCTTTTATTTCTGACCTTATTTGGCAGCTTTCCTGTGCTGGTGAACTAGGGAAAAACGCCTGGGTGGGAGCCGGGAGAGTGGGGGTACTGCAGATTTTATCACTAGTTGCATGGCCTTGGCACATCACCTAATCTGTCTGGCCTCAGTTTCCCCAATGCACAATGGCTGTTGTCTGCTTTATTATGTGACATGACTAATGGCTCCTTATCAAGGTTATTTTTGAGGGGATGCATGCATCATAAAAGGCTTCTCTTGATCCTGAGCTTCTAAAGTTCTAAAGCTCTTAGCCAAATAAGACTGTTCGAGGAACAGAGTTTCTGCTTGATAGAAACTTAACTTGTTTCTGTCAAGCTGGCCTTGAATTGCACAGAAAGATTGAGTAAATATACTGTATTGATTTGTACCTGTTCTGCTACTGGGAGCTTAGTATGTCCCCTTTACCCCCGCAGCACTGACCCAGGTAGAAATCATTAGATCCTTCACCGCCAAACAGCCAGACGAACTCTCCCTACAGGTGGCGGATGTGGTTCTCATCTATCAACGTATCAGCGATGGTAAGTGGGGGTTCTTAGGGATACTCCTGGTGCAGCATTCAGGGTGCCATAGAACCAAAGAGTCTCATTTCATTATTAATGCTCATATTTCATATCCCTTTGGTTTGTTTGCTCATTTGCTCCTGCCTTTCCTGTAGCTACACCATTGCTTTTGTTTCTGAATAGGAATGCAGTCACATGGTGTATTATTCAAAAGGAACCATGTTTCCCTTCCTTCCTACTCCCCCAGTGACCTCTCATTTTGAGGTTCTTCCTTCCTCACTTAAGGAAAAAAAAAATCCTTTTCCTGCTGCCCCTACCTATGCACAGCATCCCCTTCTCCAGCCCAGCCCAAGCTCCCAGGCTCTTTTCAACCTTCTCCCTTCAGGGTTCCTGATTGTGTGCCACCTCGGGTATGTCATTCATTCCTCCTTGAGGCCCTTCCCTATGCTGCACTTTCTCCTCACCTTCCATCACGTCATGCACAAGCTGGGGTACATCCTCCTCAGAGCCAGGCAGGGTCCAGATTCATCCAGACACTCATTGCTTCATGAAGACACTGTTCCTGTTTGCAGGCTGGTATGAGGGGGAACGACTGCGAGACGGAGAGAGAGGCTGGTTTCCTATGGAATGTGCCAAGGAGATAACCTGTCAGGCTACAATTGACAAGAACGTGGAGAGAATGGGACGCTTGCTAGGACTGGAAACCAATGTGTAGCCTCTCGACGGCCTTCTGTTACCGTGAGATTTGCACTACATCACAGCGGGCTGCTTGGTTCTGGGCCGGCTTTGTTGTGAATTTTAACACAGCCTGTTTAATTAAAAGAATGAAAACACTTGCCTTTAAGCTTGCCAGGTGGTTATGCTCTCTCATGAGAACAGCTACCAGTTAGTTCGCAAGGTTCGGTGTGTGCACAGTCATCCACTTGCAAACTTCCTTAGGTCCGCAGATAGCTGAGCAGTCCACTTCAGGGACCAGGCCACCTCTCAGCTCCTCCTAGGTTCACCATTTTCTGGCATTAAAAATGTATATTAGATGCTGTACCCTGGTATTCTCTTTCCTCACTTTGCCAAGGATGTTTCTGTCCCTCTTTTGACATTTCCTTTACATGGTTTTCCCAGTATTAGCAAGAGTTGTTTTTAAAGAATGCCCAGTTTTGTAAATATGTTTTCTGCCTCTTGTATTTTAGATGATTCTAATGCTATGAGGATTTCATAAGGAGCTGGTAGAGCTCAAAAGATGAGCTATTGAGTTTTTCTAAAATTCTTCCCAGGAAAGGGAAATTAACACTTGAATTTTTGCCACCTCTTTTCTCCTTAGGAGAGAAGCTTACTTAGGAGATTTTCTTTTTAGATTCACCTCACCCAATACTGGTATAGCCTGATAAAACTCGAGCTACTCTAATAAGATAGGATTTAGATGGTTCACATAAGTGACAAAATCCTGAATGTAGGACAGGGGTCGTACTTTTTTAAAAGATATTCCCAAATGAGCTGATAAGCTGACATGAGGCTGCTTTGCCTTTAATAATTTTTTGCCTTTTATAATTTAATATTTTTGACTGTTCCTACTCCTGTTCCAAACAGGCAAGTGGCTGAAATACAGTCTCAAGGAAGGTAAAATTTAGGCCTCACCAAGGTATCAAGATGCCAGCCTGGTACCTAATTGAAGCGTAACAGTTTGGTCTTAATGGGAATCCGTTTCATATGTCCTAAGGGTCTTGTTTGCTGGATCTGGAGGATCTCTTAACTGTGGGTGTCTACAGAACTTCATTTCTTCCATTGGTGCAAGGAGAGAGAAAAATCATTTTAATAGTACATTTCATAAGGAAGATGAAGAGAGGGGAAAGTAACTTTTACCGGCAGCTATGTTCCTCTCTACTCCATTTTTCTTCCACAAAGGGACAAAAACCTGGCAAAGGGTACATTATTCGAGGACTCAGATCTGTGTGTGACATGTCCCATCTACTGCCTGCCAACCAGGTACCCAGATCATGAGTGAAGTGAGTAAAGCAGAAGCACAGTGTGGTTGCTCAGTATGCTTGGCTTACACGGGGCCTTCTGGTCCTTTGTTTGCTCTCCTTTACTTATGCATACAGTGCTGGATGTAAAAGACATGCCAGGCCCTGAGTTCCTGGAGGTCGGGGCCACTCAGTGAATTGATGGCAAGAGATGTCTCCAGGTTGGTAAACAAGGCATTGGTCTCCTCTTTCATGTCACAGACCCTTTAGAGGAGAGGTTAAAAAGGTTGTAATCTAATTTCATGTGATGTTTGCATTTAGGAAGGAAAGTAAATTCATTGCTTGCAAAGGGGATCATTTCGTATTAGTTTCGCTAATATCCATTTGAAGCTAAAAAGCAACTATAGGAATCCTGTGAATTAATTTATAAGTAGAGATGTTAAACAGTCTTGGAAACATGTGCATTTTATAAATCAAAGCCTTATTTAGCAAGCAGTTAATACTGTTATTGGATAAAGTGTTATATAGCAGGTACTTAACATTATTCACAATGTTTGATTTCAACAGTGAATTGTAATTTTTACATGACACAGTACTGTTTTCAAACCTAGTTCCGTTTCTATGAATAGCTTCTTGGAATTGTACAAGGACTTCAGTGACCTGTGGAGAACAAAAATACTCATTTTTGTCTCAGTGAATTGATACTGCTTGTATACTTTTGGTGAAATAAGTGAATTTATAAAGATTTTGTATATACTCGTTCTTTAGTACTTGTGTGATTTAATTCACTATAGAATGCAGTAAGTATATAATTTGCTGAATTTTGGGTCAAATCAGAGGTCTATTCAGAAGGGATCTATAGCTAACGTTCAAGGCCACTGATCTTTCCTTGTTGGGTACATGGTGGCATCAGCTGCCCCAGAAGGCTGGGGCATAAAGAGCTGGGGGCCATGATTTCTTCTCAGTTTCCACAAAACTACACAACTGAACAGCCTATCTTAAGTAGTCGGTGGTTCCCCGTTACATCCTACTCATTTTGGCCACCTAGTAGCCAAACCTTTGTGCTTGTGAAATTTCACCACTTTGTGAATCTTGGTGGAAGGCGAAGACTGACTCCTGTATTTTCTTTTACTGCATGACAGATTACGACAAACTTTATGCCTTAAGCCACACCCATTTATTATCTCACGGTTGTGTAGTAAGAAGGCCAATATGGCAATATGGCATGGTAGGTTCTCTGCTTAGTCTCAGTCTCACTAGGCTGACATCAAAGTGTTGGCTGGCTGCTTTCTCAGCCAGAGCTTGGTATCTTTCATGCTCATACCTGTGGTTGGCAGAATTCGGTTCCTTGTAGCTGTAGGACCAAGAACCCTGCTTTTTTGCTGGCTGCCAGGGGTGGGGGTTGCTCACAGCTTCTTGGACCTGTTCCTTCATCTTCAAGGCAGCCGTGGCATGTTTAATCTTTTTCACATTTGCAGTCTGACTCCATCTTACGCTACCAGCTGGAGAAAACTCTGCTTTTAAGGAACTCACATAATTATTAGACCTACAACAGGATAATCACTCTTAGGATTAACTCAGAATAAACTGATTTGGGACCTTAATTAGATCCACAAAATTCCTTTACCATGCAACATCACATAACCACAGATGCAACACGTGGGGGGAGGGGGCAGGGATAATGTGGGTCATCTTAAAATTCTGCCTACACCACCACTTGTAAATCGTAAAATGCTAACTCGTTCTCCTGTATCCTGTATCTAGTCATAATACAGCCATGTGATAGGAAACACCAATCAAAGGCATCTTTGTTGGATTTTTCCTCAAGCCGGTGATGGAAGAGGAAAGAGATGGGTATACCTTCTCTGAACCTAGCAAGATCCTTTCCCCTCTTTACTCCATCCTCCATATCCCAAATTACCGCTGCGTTTTCCCTGGACTTTAGAAAGCAGCAGAGGCAGAGCCACTTGGGGGACTGCAGTGCCAAATAACGCAGGGCAGAGTTTAGTGCCTACAGTTATCACTCTTGTGCATTAAATCTCCAAAGGGCTTGTTCTGGAGTGAGGATATGAGCTTGGAGGACCGCAAACTTTGCTCTTTGGGCTTCTAGCACACTGAGGTCCTGACAAAAGTTAAGCCTTACTCTGCAGGAAGCTAGCATCCTCTTAGTTCTCAGTTATTTCCAAGAACAATTTCTCAAAAGGTTCCACAAATTAGCAAACATTGGGAGACACAGCATCAATGATACAGAAAAAACATACTTACAGGGACTCTAGTGAAATCATTACATGCATAGAACAATTATAACCACCATCTTTATAGAGATAAATCTCAGCCAAACTTTAAAATGCAACACAGTACAAAACAACTGTTAAGAAGCAACTGAGGGGGGAAAAAAACCCACCACCACTAGAAATTATGGAACTAGGTTTAACAGATTAGGTAGTTGGTGAACTGGAAGAGAGGCTAGGAGAAACACCCACAAAGAAGCATATAGAGAAGAGATAAGGAAAATGAAGAGGTTCATTTGGAGTCCCATGTGAGAGTGGAGAGACAGGGAGCATTGGCAAAGGGACTGTACCTTTAGAAACTGCTCTGACTGGTCATAGGATGCAGGCTGTCCGCAGGGGGAAGGGGCCTTGGGTAAAGTGATTCCCATCAGTTGAGGACAATTCCTATAGAGGGCTGACGGGTGAAGGCAGTCATCTGACAGCACTTGCAGCAGCTAAGGACATATTCCTTCAGTCCTGAGGGAGGATCTGGGCAGAACATCCCAACATTCACAATATTTACTACATGTAGCTATGTCAATATTAGACAAAATAGGTTTTAAGATAAAAGGTATGACTAGGGACAGAGAGACCCTAGATAATGATGCAAGTTTTATTGAACCAGGAAGATAAAATCCATGTATATTTTCTCTCAATAATATGGTCTCAATATATATAAAACAAAAATTGGGAGAAATTTAAGAAATTAATCAAAAATCATAGCCTGTAACACTTTAACTCTCTCATTTGCTACATAAAAATAAAAGTGTAGAAGGAGATAAAAATCAATGAAAGTGTGGGAGTTCTTAACGATAATTTAAAACTTAATAGGCATATATTGAACACTACAATTTAAGCATATATGTTCTTTTCAAGAACACACAGAATATTAAAACATTTGACCATTTCCTGGGTCATAAAGCAAGTTTCAACAAATTTTAAAGGACTGAAATTGTATACAGAGTTCTATGATTACACTTGGGTTAGAAATAAGTAATAAAAATAACCACTTGGAAACTTAGACTTAAATGTAAAACACAAAGCTGTAAAACCCTTAGAAAGTAACACAGAAGGGGTGCCTGGGTGGCTCAGTCAGTTGAGCGTCGACTTCGGCTCAGGTCATAATCTCACAGTTTGTGGGTTCAAGCCCTGCATCAGGCTCTGTGCTGACAGCTCAGAGCCTGGAGCCTGCTTCGAATTCTCTTCGGATTCCATGTCTCCCTCTTTCTCTGCCCCTGCCCCGCTCACACTGTCTCAAAAATAAACATACATACACACATACATAAATAGAAAGTAACACAGAAAATCTAGGTGATCTTTGGTTTGGCAGTGACTTTTTTTTTTTTTTTTGGACAACCAAATGCAGGATGCATGAAAGAAAAAAATTATAAACTGAACCTTGTTAAAATAAAAAAATATCTGCTCTGTGACAGAAGAAAAGATAATCCAGAATAGGAGAAAATCTTGCAAAATACAGACCTGATAAAGCAGTGGCATCCAGAATATACAAAGAACTCTCAAATCTCCACAATTAGAAAACAACTCAATTAGGAGAGCCTGACTGGCTCAGCTGGGGGAGCATGTGACTCTTGGTCTTAGGGTCGTGGGTTCAAGCACTACACTGGGTGTGATTAATCTTTAATAAAATCTTTGAAAACAACTTAATTAAAAAATGGGTTCTTTGAAAAGGTGAAATACAACTGATGCACCTTTTAGCAAGACTAATAATAAAGAGAAAATTACCAGTGTCAAGAATGAAAGGGGACATCATTACAGATTCCTCAGACATTAAAAGGATAAAGAGATATTTAAACAACTTCAGACTCATAAATTCAACAACTAAGATAAAATGGGCCAACTCATGGAAAACCACAAACTACCAAAGCTCTAAATAGTCCCCTAACTACTAAATAGAATTTGTCTAAAAACTTCTGAAAAAGAAATGTCAGGTGCAAACAGTTTCACCGGAGAATATTTTTTATAATTTTACTTCTTTATTCTGAGAGAGAGAGAGAGAGGGAGGCAAACAGGCAGAGAGAGGGAGAGAGAGAATCCCAAGCAGGCTCCATACTGTCAGCGCAAGGCCTAATGTGGGGCTCGAACTCACAAACTGTGCGATCATGACCTGAGCCGAAACCAAGAGTCAGACACTTAACCACTGGAGCCACCCAAGGGCCCCTCACGGAATTCTTACAAGCATTTAAGGAATTAACACCAATTTTATACAAACCTCTTTCAGAAACTGGAAGAGTAAGACTTCCCAACTCATTTTGTAAGGCCACCATTACCCCACAAAAAGGAAACTATAGATTGGTATCCCTAATCATTATAGAAATAAATGCAAATTAAAACCACAATGATACAGGACTCCACATCTACTGAAGGCTAACCTTAAACAACACCAATTAACAAAAATACCAAGTACTAGCAAGGATTTGAAACACTTGGAACCCCTCATATATTGCCAGTGGGAATGTAAAATAGCACACCCACTTTGGAAATCAGTTTGGCAGTTTCTTACAAAGTTAAACACACTTACCATATGATACAACAATCTTAATCACAGGTATCTTCCTAAGAGAAATGAAAACCTTTATCTACACACAGCCTTGTATACACATGTTCACAGCAGCTTTATTTATAATAATAAAAAAAAAAAATAACTGAAAGGTCCATCAACTAGTCAAAGAATAAACAAACTATGGTATAACCATACAAGGCAATACAATTAAACAATATAAAAGGAACAAACTACTGACACATGCAACAACATGACTATCTCAGAAGCATTAAGTAAAAGAAACTGGACACAAAAGACTAAATATGATTTTCCATTTATTGGAAATTCTAGAAAAGGCAAAAATAGTGACAAATAGCAGATCAATGGTTGTCAATGAGTAGGAATAGAGGCAGGGGACTGACTGCAAAGGGGAAAAGGAAAACTTAGGTGACGGGAATGTTCTATGTCAGGATTATGGTGGCAGGCATTACATGACTTTATACGTTGACAATATTCATGGGATTATATACTTGAATTGGCAAATTTTATTATATATAAAATACTTCCTTAAAGCTAAAAAAAAAAAAAAAAAAGCATGGAAATACATGAAAAGGTAACAGTGGTAACATGCTTTTCTTCATATATTCAATTCCCAAATATTCTACAAATAAGGGTTTACTGTCTTAAAATCAGAAAATATTTAAAAACAATTAGCATATTATGATGATACCACATGATCACAATTACTTAAAAATAAATATACACAAACACAGAGCTAAAAGAGTGGAAGAAAATTTATGATTTACTTTGGGTGAAGGGGTACTAAAATAAATTCATTCTAAGGCTTTTCAATAATTTCTAGCTTTTAGGGTGGACTTTGTTTTAAAAATATAGGAAGAACAGAAAATCACCTGTAACAGGTATAAACATATCTAGAGCTTTTGCCCAAGTTAATGAATTAGGAAGCATTACATGCATTCACTTTTCAAAGACACATTTTAAAGATTACTCAGGGGTTTCTTTGTCCCCCCCACCCACCCAAGTTTCTTAGTTATTCTAGACAGAGTTCAAGAGTTCAAGAATTCTAGGTATTGCTAAGAATGGTGAGGCAAATAGATTTTTCTTTTAAATGTCTTGATTCTTTAAAACTACTAAATAACAAAGAGTACTTAGATCTGGAACAAATTTTCCACTCAGTAATATACTATTTTGTAAACAAAAGAAACAACACAAATAGCACCTTCAATCAAGATTTCCATCCTGATCAGCTGTACAGAAGACATAAATTGAGAGTGATAGTAACCGCTTTAATCTCTCTCAATCGCTGATTTAAACAATTCTTTAGGAACATTTTCCTCATTCATATGGAGATTAAATATTGGTTTGGGAACATGGAACCAATTAAGTAATAATCCCTTTTTTTTAAAGAGATTCTTTAAATGCTTTCTTCCAAGACCATTTTGGCCTACTGTGAATTTAAACTGGAGAGTAAAAGCAAGAAAAAACACACATACGCAGACATAAAAACACTCATAGAGCAAATGGGACCCAATGGTCAGGTCACCTTGAGTTTAGGGACAAAACCACAATATTGTCATAGGACTCAATGCAAGAATTCAGTAAAAGATCACTTTTGGGAGACTAGCCAAGAGAATGGACTTAGGACACAGTACATTCAAAACCTTTAGATAATAAGGATAGGTTGACACACATTCCCAGAAATGAGAGCAGTACCTGAACCAGTGCTGTTACTCAGATCACCATAGCATTATGAATAAATCCCAGTTATTATTCGATACTCTTCCTTTGGTTTCCTTACATTTATTGGAAGGCACAGTAAAATTTGAATTTTTTAGAGTGCAGCAGGATGTTCTTTTATTTCTTTTTGCGGTATGTTCAGGTTCACTACTTTTACACCTTTTGTCAGACATGTGGTTCAAACTGTTAGATCACAAAAGAAATGGTAGAAACAGAGGCCGCAGCAAACACTCAATGATGGAGACCATGTATTTCAGTTAATATGCTTTCTGCCAAGTTATACACAATATACTACCTAAAAGTGGCTTAACTCAATGAAGAAGGGTTTATGATATTAAAATAAGTCCACGTGCAAGGCAAATCTAGAACTGGATAATTCAGCAGCTCACTAGCATTATCAAGGACTGTAGTGATTTATATCTTTCCACTGAGCCAACATCATTATCCCCTGGAATCCTAAAATGGCTACAGCAGTGCCAGATTCAGATAAGACAATGTCCACAGGAGAAAATTTCCTCCTCTAAATCTACTAGTGAGGAAAATCTTTCTCAGATGCCCTCTCGCAGGTCACTCGTCAGTTGCTATTGACAACACAGGTTCACATACTCATGCCTCATCAGTTACTTCTAAGAATAAGACCATGCAGAACTGGCTTAACAGTCCGAGTTACCCTTGAGGAAGAGAGTCTAATACCCCTGGGCACAAGGCTATGTAGAGGGAGAACACCTGAACAGTCAAGCGAATGGGGAGGAAAAAATGGCTGTTGGATAGCAACCAACAGTATCTATCACAGTCTGATAAGGCTGAAAATATTAGCCTATCACTAGCCCTGTCACGCGAGCTTCCACTGGTTAAGAGGGTAAAGCAGAACTCAGAACACAAAAATGAATGTAAAATGGATTGCTATAAAAAAATAAAATCCAGGGACAAATAATAACTAAGATTTAGTGAATACATTCTATGTGCCAGACACTAGTCTAGGCACTTTACATTAACATATTTGATCCTCAACAACTGTTACCTTTATTTTACAGATAAAGAAAAGAGAAAAGCCAAGTAACTTGCCCAAGGGAGCTGGTAAGTCACAGCTGAAATTTGAACTTAGGTGGTCAAGTCTAGACTCATGTTCTCAATTGCTACATTATGCTGCACCGGGTAAAGTAAAAGGGGTACAAATATATTCTAAAAAGATTAAAAAAAAAAAAAAATCAAATAAGCCAAAGGATAGATGGATGTAGAAACCAAGCCAAAAAGCTAGATGAGATTTATACACTGTACATTTTATTAAATACTGGGCTTTATAACAACAGATTAATTTACCTCTAATAGAAATTTTACTTAAAAATGTGGTTGTGTTCAAATTTTTAACCTGATTCTGCTTTTTGGCTAACCATTCTGTTTTTTTACCGGTTTCTGTATTCAGTCACTATGGGCAGAAAGATTAACTTTTCTTAAAAGAACAAAGGCATTTCTCAAGTGGTACAACACTCAATATATATAAGAGCAGTCCTCCCAAAGTGTGGACATGACCACAACAGAATATATGATCAGAAGACATATTGCTTTTTATGGTATATTTATAATAGCTACAGATAACATTGTTAAATCATGCACATTACATCTTTACTACCTAATGAAGATTTCTACCTTACATATGGAAATTATTCATGTCCCGTGGTTTGGCATCTAGCCAAAAATTAAACTATGATGGAAAATGGCTGTCAAAGTTTCAGACCACCACAGAAAAGTTGTCAGCTGTAATATCCATCCTGGAATCGTGGTGGAAAGTTCCTGGGACTTGCTTTTTCCTGTGTTTTAATCAAGTCTATAATAGCTGACAGTACTGCACAGTCTCTGGATTTAGTGTCCTTCCAATCTACCGGATGGGGACTTTCGATCTTCTCTTGCAGAAGGATATCTAGTTCTTTTCTTAATTCCTAAGGTTGGAAAAATCACATATGTTCAACAACGGCAAATACACTATTAAGCGGAGTAATAAATAAAAGTGACTTTAGCTGTTACAAGGAATTTCATAAGCTATTATGCATAATACTGAAATATTTAGTGAGCAACTAACTAAAGTGTGGTTATGAGTAGCCAACTAAAGTATACTCCAGTTAAAAAATTCAAACTTCAATCACACCGAGCCGTTTAGAGTGGCTGGTCCATAAATACCTCAAAAAACAATTCTGAGAAACTATGCATCAACTTCTCAACACCATTTGCTCTGTTCAAATCGAGCAAGAAATGTCTAATGCAACATATATAACACTTGGGACAAAACCGCAAGATCACATGCTAACTTGCCTGCAGATTCAAAGACAATCATGTAAAGTCAGTCACCTTAACAAGATGGGCAATTCTTGCTGGAGACTGAAAGACAATCCATTCATCTACGGCAATAGTTTCCTGATCATTATCCTTCTGGATGGAAATATCACCTCCAAAGAACAAGAGACAGTATGGGGAAACCTCTGTGCAGTCATACAAGTATATCTGTAATGAGAATTAAAGCAAACTAAAATGCTCAGGAGTCTGAAAGATTATTGCCACATTAATTCACTGCCACCAGTACTAATGATATTAGTGCTTTCCTTCTAAATCAGGTGTTATCCTGCTAGTGTGATTACTGAAACTAATTTTCAGAATGTATCATTTTAAACCAGCCAGTCTTCATTAATCCAGAGAACACAGTTTTATATTTGTTTCAATTCAAATAGCACTGTTCTTTAAAAAAAAATATTTCCTGAGTGACACAATGAAAACACTAATGTATCTGAAATTATTTTTATCTATATATAAACAGAATCTCACTCAATGTTCTGACCAATACTTGATACATTGAAATATCAGCAAAATTCTTTGTATGGTGTAAACCCCTATACCCGAGAATGCCAGTATTTATTCAAAACAGGCTCTGAAGGAAAACTATGCAAAGCAAGTAACTGTCCCAATTAAATAAAATACAAAGATCCATCGTGACAGACCTGCTGCACATTAAAAATATAGATTATTTTCTTCAGAGTTATAATTCGGGGCGCCTGGGTGGCTCAGTCACTTAAATGTCCAGCTCAGGTCATGATCTCAACAGTTCATGGGATCGAGACCTTCCACACCCCACAGCCACCACCTCCTGGCAGGCTCACAATGACAGGGCTGAGCATACTTGGGATTCTCTCCCTCTCTGCCCCTCCCCCACGCATGTATTTTCTCTCTCTCAAAATATATAAATAAACATTAAAAAGGAAAAGCCTTAATTCATGTCAGAAGAAAAATTTTCAGAAGAGAACAAATTTTGTTCATAATTGTGAGAAATATGCAACTGTAAAAAAGATCGATGTTCGAGGTGCATGATTATGTTAAATATTCACTTACACTACTTGTTCTCATCTTCAGGTGATAGATAAGCCAGTTGTAGTGAAATTCTGTTTGCTCCACATTAACAGATTTAGGATGAATAGCAACTAGTCCATCAGTTTTTGTGTAAACTTTGACCCTTTAAAAAAAGTTAAAATGCAATTTGTTAGACAAATTCTAGGAGATCCAAACCAATCCCAGAATCTAAAAAAAAAATTCCACAGGTGAGTTAACTTTTTGTAATTTACAAATTTGTATTTGCGAACAGAATTTTAACAAACATGGAAAAATATCAGTTAAATATGAATAACCACATGACAAACTCTTTTCTCGCAGGTGTAATTACTGAACATCTTAGGTGAGGAAATATCCCTTAATTCTGTTATTCACACTATACTACTAAAAAACTAAGAATAAAATAAATATCTGAAATAATTCTAAGGTATTCAGACCAAGAGAATAGTGTATACATTTTACCATCAATCACAATACTGACAATATCCTTAATTTCCAAAATAACTTTGTAAAATGAACAATTATGGGGACCCTGGGTGGCTCAGTCGGTTAAGCATCTAACTCTTAATAAGGATCTCAGCTCAGGTCATGACCTCATGTATATGGGATTGAGTGCTGAGTTGGGCTCTATGCTGACACTATGGAGCCTGTGTGGGATTCTCTCTTTGCCTTTCCCTCTACTTGTGTGCAAGCATGCATCCTCTCTCACTCTCTCTCAAAATAAACATTTTTAAAAAATAAAAAATTTCATAGGTTACACACCCAGACGAATATAAAATAAAAAATTAAGAATTGTCTTTAAAAGGGATTTTAGGTACAACTTATTTTTAAAAACCTATCCTAAAATATGTTATCAATGGTTTCTTATTCATTCAAATCCCCCAATTTCAGAATGGGAATACTTGGAATAAATGTATTTTTTTAAAATATGAAATTTATTGTCAAATTGGCTTCCATACAACACTCAGTGCTCATCCCACAGGTGCCCTCCTCAATGCCCATCACCCACTTTCCCCTGCCTCCTCACCCCCATCACCCCTCATTTATTCTGTTTTTTTTTTTAATTTTTTTTTCATGTTTTTATTTATTTTGGAGGCAGACAGACAGAGCATGAGCAGGGGAGAGGCAGAGAGAGAGGGAGACACAGAATCCGAAACAGGCTCCAGCCTCTGAGGTGTCAGCACAGAGCCCGACACGGGGCTCGAACTCACAGACTGAGACATCATGACCCGAGCCAAAGTTGGACGCTTAACCAACTGAGCCACCCAGGCGCCCCTTATTCTCATTTTTTTTTCAATATATGAAGTTTATTGTCAAATTGGTTTCCATACAACACCCAGTGCTCATCCCAAAAGGTGCCCTTCTCAATA
Organism: Panthera uncia; assembly: GCF_023721935.1. Taxonomy (NCBI): domain Eukaryota; kingdom Metazoa; phylum Chordata; class Mammalia; order Carnivora; family Felidae; genus Panthera; species Panthera uncia. The sequence continues at coordinate 107,773,803 of NC_064810.1, read as the reverse complement.
CCCATCCCCCACCCTCCCCTCCCTCCCACCCCCCGTCAACCCTCAGTTTGTTCTCAGTTTTTAAGAGTCTCTTATGCTTTGGCTCTCTTCCACTCTGACCTCTTTTTTTTTTTTTCCTTCCCCTCCCCCATGGGTTTCTGTTAAGTTTCTCAGGATCCACATCAGAGTGAAAACATATGGTAACTGTCTTTCTCTGTATGACTTATTTCACTTATCATAACACTCTCCAATTCCATCCACGTTGCTACAAAAGGCCATATTTCATTCTTTCTCATTGCCAAGCAGTATTCCATTGTGTATATAAACCACAATTTCTTTATCCGTTCATCAGTTGATGGCCGTTTAGGCTCTTTCCATAATTTGGCTATTGTTTAAAGTGCTGCTATAAACATTAGGGTACAAGTGCCCTTATGCATCAGCACTCCTGTATCCCTTGGGTAAATTCTTAGCAGTGCTATTGCTGGGTCATAGGGTAGATCTATTTTTAATTTCTTGAGGAACCTCCACACTGTTTTCCAGAGTGGCCGCACCACTCTGCATTCCCACCAACAGCGCAAGAGGGTTCCCATCTCTCCACATCGTCTCCAGCCATCTATAGTCTCCTGATTTGTTCATTTTAGCCACTCTGACTGGTGTGAGGTGGTATCTCAGTGTGGTTTTGATTCGGATTTCCCTGATGAGGAGGGACGTTGAGCATCTTTTCATGTGCCTGTTGGCCATCTGGATGTCTTCTTTAGAGAAGTGTCTAATTAATGATTTCTGCCCATTTCTTCACTGGATTGTTTTTTGCGTGTGGAGTTTGGTAAGTTCTTTATAGATTTTGGATACTAGCCCTTTGTCTGATATGTCATTTGCAAGTATCTTTTCCCATTCTGTCGGTTGCCTTTTAGTTTTGTTGATTGTTTCCTTTGCAATGCAGAAGCTTTTTATCTTCATGCTTCTGCACTGCTAAGGAATAAAGGTATTCTGACATAGCTCTAGTCAGTCTCTCAATTTCCAGGGTCTTTCTTTGATAGTCATAAAAGTTTTACCTCAAAATACACGAGTCTTTAATCAATATTATTCAACATGGAGATGTCTGACAGTTTCTTTTGAAACAATCAATGGTAATTGCCTGTATTAAATGACAACATAAAAGCTCTTAATCCATTAATCCTTCCCATTTGTTTTTAAGAGTATCTTTCCATGGTTCTAGGAACTCATAATACTTCTAACCAAATTCATGAATCACAGTCATGAGTCCTTAGAATAAAATCAGAAATTATTCTTCCTCACCACAGCCTATTTAACCAATGCCACCCTATAACCCTACATCATGAAAGCAGCAGGGGTTGGCAAACTTTTTCTGTACAGGACCACACAGAAAATATTTTAGGCTTTGTAAGCCAGATGAGCTCCATCACAGCTACTCAAGTCTGCTGACAAAGCAGGAAAGCAGACACAAACAACATGTAAACGAAGAGGTGTGGCTGTTCCAATAAAAATTTATACCAACAAGAATTTTGGCCAAGCATGCTAAAATTGGCTGGTCCCTGGTCTAGACCAAAATAAAGCACCAATACAAACAGAACTACATTTTTTTCCGTAAATCCTTCATAGGATGGCAGAGAAATTTACAAAATGTATTTCAGAGTCTCTGTTAAGCTATTTGTAAAGACAAGAATGGATATTTTAAAAAACTGACAAAGTAATGATCTCAAAAAAGTACCTGTTCACTTAAAGTGTAGATAATCCAGTTACAATGATTAAAATTCATGTTATCCATAACTTCCTATGTGACAATAAGGTTTTTCAAACTCTGCATATTTGACATATTAAACTGAGTAATCCTTGTCGTGGAGGCTGTCCTGGATATTAAAGGTTTAATAGCATCTCTGGCCTCTATCTACTAGATGCTAGTAGTACTGCCCCAGCTGGAACTACCCCAAATGTCACAGTCAAATAAAATGTCCCTTGGCAGGTAGTCACCCCAGTTGAGAAGCACTGCCCTAAAACAATGTCTGCACTTTAATCTGTCTTTGAGATCTTGTATTTTCATGTTTATCATCATAGGATATCCAAACTTTTTCATTTAATGTCAGTTTATTTTGTTATTGTACAGTAACTGTTTTATATGCCTTATTTATATGAGCTTAAATGCCATTATAATATGATAATATCAAATAATTTCCCCACTTTTTTTTTTGGACACCTATGTTCTTTACATCTTTTTAAAAAACATTTGGAATTACTTCCTTAGGACACAATGCTCAAATTAACGTATTCACTTATGAATCCACTGGCCAGGGACTATTTTAATGACATGACACAAGAGTCTAATGTGTCTTCATTCACACACTACTACACATCTGTGACTTAGAGTTGCTGTTTCCTCACTAGAATGAACTTATTTGCTAGGCAAAAAATATGCCTTGCAGTCTCCAATTATTCCTGAGGCTAATTATTTGTACACATATTTAAAAGTTATACCTTATTACCTAAAACAGTGAAATCACCACAATTTTCATCAAAGAGGTAAATTAGAAAATTATGTGTCTTAGAAGAGAAGAAACCCTAAAAAAGTCTTCTCTAGGTAATAGCCATCCATGCACTGTTTTTAAATGTTTATTTTTGAGAGAAACAGAGAGAGGGAGAGAGAACACAATCAGGGGAGGGGTAGAGAAAGGGAGACACAGAATCCAAAGCAGGCTCCAGGCTCTGAGCTGTCAGCAGAGAACCTGACGTGGGGTTTGAACTCACCAACTATGACATCATGACCTGAGCAGAAGTTGGACACTTAGCCGACCGAGCCACCCAGATGCCTCTGCACTGACTTTTTTTTTTTTAATAGCTGGCTTACTTTCCTAATATTTACCCTAGTATTATATTTCATTAACGTTCTTTGTGAATAATGGGTGATGGGAGAGCTGACTCCAGGTAAGTGCTATGAGGGAAAGTGATGCCTGTGTTAAATAGTTTGCATTCTCTTAAATTTATTATTTTTTTAATCTTTATTTTTTATTTTTGAGAGAAAGAGAGAGTGCAAGCAGGGTAGGAACAGAGAGAGGGAGACATAGAATCCCAAGCAGGCTCCAGCCTCTGAGCTGTCAACACAGAGCCCGACATGGGGCTTGAACTGACAAACTGTGAGATAATGACCTGAGCCAAAGTCAGATGCTTAACTGACTGAGCCACCCAGGTGCCCCTGCATTCTCTTCAATTTAGATCAAAAGTAAAGAACAAGAACATGGCCCAAATATAAAGAAGAACAAGTTTAAAATATAAGCTCTGCTGCCATAAAGAGGATTTCAAAAGCTGAAGGAGACAATTAGAAATAATTCATAATAATCTTCAATGCTTACATTTTTCTTTTTTTACCCAAATTTAGTCGGATTTTAGCAACTTTAGGATATAAACCAGCACAGATGACAGCTTTAATTATCTTCTCATTATCTATTGGGAGTAGGAAGATAGAGGGGAAAAAAATTAAAATACAGATACAACAAACAATACAAAAAGCAAGCTATTTTCACTGCATTTTCTTCTTTACCTGAATTTATATTAGATTTTGGATCTTTAGGATTTCTACTGCTTACAAATCCAGCTCCAAGAAGATGCTCAGCAAACTGTCCTTTCATGTTATGCAGCATCTAGGGAGCAATGGTAACAAACAGAACTAGAATACCTTTCATACAGATTTTTATAGGGGCCATACAACGTATACTCATATAAATAGCTGTAAGTTTTCCTTGCTTTATAAGACACTTGCAAAAATGTGATGTTTTAGAGCAGAGGCTGGCAAACTACAAAATTTACAAACACCTGTTTTTGTCAATAAAGTTTTACTGAAACAAAGTCACACTCGCTCAGCTATTATTTATGGTTACTTTTACACTATAATAACAGAAGTGAGTGGCTCTAACAGACACCATATGGCCTATAAGCCTAAAATATCATCTGATTTTTTAACAGAAAAGTTTTGCCTGCTATTAAGGAATAACCACTGATGTTTTAAGTATTGCTCCATTCTGCAGAAGATTCATTAACATAATTTAAAAAATGGTTCTCCACCCCATATTTTGAAAACAAACAAAACCCCCCAAAAACAGAAAAGCATAAATAAAATAATCAACATCCATATATTTCTACTACATCCATAGTTCTACTACTGAGAATTAACTGCTGTTACATACTGGCACAAAGGCTTAATGTCTGTTTTTCTGTTTTGTTTTGAAGAAGAATCCTAATTTGAATAAAAATGATGCATGGCTCATTATAAAGCACACAAGTAATACAGGAAGTACAAATGAAATTTCCCTAACTCAGTTTAGTCAGAAGTAACCATTTACTAACTAAATAATACTGCAGACATTTACACATATATACTGACAGAAGAGTTAGATAGAAATGCTATCCTAACAATGGGACAATGTATAAAAGCTATTTTAATACGAGTATTAAAATTAATTTGAGTTCAATTTTTTGGGGGTGCTGGATAATTTGAGTTCAATTTTAAAAAGTTAAATAGAAATAAAAATTAAATTGATGAATCTTAAATTTTCACAATCACAAAAGATAATAAAGGATCCTTTAAGCTTAAAATAAGAGATTATGAAACGTAAAGTTGGTCTTAGTCTATATCCCTTTTGTGAACTACGTGACTCTGACACTCTAGACCATGTCCTGGTTTTTTTATTACCATTATTTTATACTGTTCAGAATAATAACTATTCTACTCTATTCTATTCTGTATCTATAATTCCCAATACTGTTTTGTATTTGTTCTATATTTAAATAATATCCACACATAACACTCATTGATTTAATAGGTACTCTCCATTTCTGAAATTCTTTTTATCTCTTAATAGACAGCAATTCAATATCTCTTTCTCAAGAACAGCTCATGGGTGTAGTATTTCAAATGCATTCTCGAATGCCTGTCCTCTGTCTTTATAGGTGAATTAGTATCTTGACTGGATAGAATATTCTCAACCCTTGGATTCAGTCATCTTTTCATACATGTAGTTCATTTTATTTTCTCTATTGAAGGAAATGTTCTTGCACATATCTCTGAATACATAGTCATAATTACACCTGAATTTTCTATGGAGAGACACCTATTATCTTCATGATGGATCAGTCCTGTCTTCCTGTCTAGAAGCTTTTTACTTATTGTTTTCAATTTTTTCTTTTGTGGCTGCATCTACAAACTGTGATTACCTAGACTCTTTCTTCTAGATCAATCCTTTACAGGGATATCCATTTTGTTCCCTGTAATTCTTCTGGTCATCAATGTGTCTTCTTAGGTCAGCAGTCTTTTCATCCACTCTATTGGTTTATTTTCTTATCTTTGTTTTATTGAATTCATATTCTTCCTAAACTGTTATTTACTATGAAGCAGTTGTACAGTATTTTCTGTTGAGATATGTTGTAATCTATTCTTTTTTGACATTGATTGTTGTAACTTTGAGAACTGTCATATTTCATTTTGTTAATGTTTGCACAGCTTTTATTAGATTTGCTAGACATGCTAGATTCTTGATTCTCTTACCCCCTTGTACATTTGTTAAATGTCCAGTACCAAGGTTCCTGCCATATCACTGGAATGTACATGTAACAGGGGAACGTGAGGAATTCCTAATCTTACACTTCTCCAATTCAGTGTAGAGTCGTTATGTCTGATGTCTATCTGTCCTGTTTATTTACGATCTCTGGTTCACAAAGGCCTCCTTTCCAGTGTTTTCTTATTAAAGATAACCTACCCAAAAGTTAAGGTAAAGATACTGTTTATTATTTTAAAATAGATTTTAGGAGTATCAGTGAGCATTTTCAGGCTGAATCATCAAAACAGCAACTAGAAGGTGGGGGTAAAAAGAGTACCCAAGCTTTACTACATTTTCCTGCTATACTCTGGAATCTTGTTTCTTTTCTTAGCCATTAGCCACCTTTATGTTTATTATATTATATACCTTTGTTTTGTTGCAGTTGATTTATTTAATAAAGATTCCTTCTATTATTTTGTAAAATCATTTAACTTCATGTAACAAACTCACACCATTAACTTTTTTGCTAAAGATCTAACTATACAAAATGGATACATATAAACATATTTGGGAATCATTTCAAAACATTCACCATTACCTGCAATGTGTTTGAAGACAAAAAATATTCCCAGCAATAGTCTTTTTCATATCTGAAACCACGTCGCCTAGCATCTTCCCAGCCCTATGGGGCAAAGAAATTAAAGAAAACTATTAATATTGTTCATCAAAGCAAAGATTCTTACTAGTTTATCTTTATTTGGGTAATAACTTACTCTTCTACCAATACTTCATCTTCTTTAAAAACTACTCAAAGAATTTTGAAATTCACATACTATTAAAAAAAAGCACTCCCCATGATTCTAGTTGTTAAGATATACCCACTAATGAATTTCCAGACCTTTCTTCATACAAACAAGTACAAGTTATATAACAATATACTGTGTATTTTATACAAAATGCCATCATATATATTAGGTATTAATAAAAAAGAACACTGCTGAACAAATTCTAATGCTACTGTATTGGAATATACACAAATATATATATATTATATATATATATATCCAATATATATATAATATATATTATATATATATATAATAATATATATTATATATGTATGTAAATATATATATTATATATATATAATATATAATATATATATATATATAATATATATGTATGTATATGAAGTTATATACACAGACAAGGGAAGATGGGGAAAAAGAAAAGTTAATACTGGATGAGCTCAAAGAAAAAAAATACATAACTTTCCCATAATATGTGGTATAAAAATGAATCTAGAGCTACAGTAAAAAGATACTATCTCTAAAAACCTAATTACATTTAAATTTTGCAAATATGGGTGATAAATGTATTCCTCACATAAGCTTGACTTTTGGGAGGAGAAACGGTCTCTCTAAATAATGTGCATGATTAGCATAGTCATCAAAATGTTAAATCTGAATAAGTTACAGTTTATTAATAAACAGACTAAGACCACCTTTTACGAATGTCAACACAAAGATATAAATGAATATAAAATAGATTTTTAAGATAAACTGTTAATTTGTTCTACTGTTATCAAAACACAAATATAGATTTTTTTTTCCCAAAAGGGTAAATGTAATGAACTATCAAAAAATATATCATGTGCAATGTTTTTTAAATGTTCACCTAATTTTAAACACTCAGCAATTTATTCCTGATACCTATTAAATATACACATTTTAAAAACTGAGTACATCTATTATCAGCTTTTCACTTGAATGAACTGTCACAATCCAGAACAAGTCATTTTTTACCTCAAATGCATTCACAACTGTCAAATGGTCACTTTTGGTATCTTTTGCCAATTCTTTTCTTCTTGCATCTGCAATCTTTTCTTTGCCCTTAAGAAAGAAGGAAAAAAAAAAAAAAAGAAAAAAATAGATGAAGGCCACTTAAATTGCCCTGATGGTCAAGTGAGAAAGGCATTCGAATAAAATGCTGAAAAATGGATCTCAACAAAAACTATTCTGTGAATATAAAAACGCTTAGCCTTTTATCTGTATCTTTCTTACCAATGGAATGACAAAAGGATCTTTGAAGCTGAGACTAGCAGCAATGGTGAGTACTGGGTCTAAACAACAGAAAAGAGCTCCAAAAAGAATCATTTTTCCAATGTGTGGCTCAACTGGTAATCGTGCTAAGTGGACTCCAAGGGGTGTCAATTCTTCTTGTTTATCCAAAGCATTCTGTAAAGCACGGATTTATGTTTAAAATCAACACTGTAAAGCATCCTATTTAAAGCTATTTTAGTTTGCTTTAAAATAAACAACAGGAGAGTTCTCACTCTTAGACCCAAATGCTTTAATATTGTTTGATGCTGTTTTCTTCACCAAAACAGAATTTCTGAAGTCAGCAAAGGTTAGAAACTTACATTAAAATAGACAAATAAAATATCCACAACCTGGCCCTACTCTAAATGTTAGGAGAGAAATAAGAGAAATACCACATTAGCAAACTTTCAATCAAATAAAATCACCCCCTGGTGTTGTGGGACAAAATAAAACAAAGAAAGAAACAACTATTATATATTCGAAATATATAATGCAAAGCTTTGATTCTGGTAGTTTACATCAGACAGGAAGGCAAGAAATAATGGGCATATCCAGAACACTGAAAACTGGGGGTGGGCTACTGCTCTGATTACCTAGGTAATTTGGTCCAATCGTCCCACTGAATACAGCTAGGAAAGCTGCTTGAAGACACTGAGGAGTTAAAAAAGAAGTATAAAAATTCTAAGTATAGAATTTGGAGAATAACAGAAGTCCAGGGAGGTGAGCCCAGAACTGGTGCTTCTTTTCCTGGCAGAAGCAACATAAATCTTCGCTGGAGAAAGTTATCATCATCTTAAGTTTCAAATTTTTATCTACAAAGAGCACTATAAATGCAATGCCCAGTACACAATTAAAATAACTAGGTACACAAAAAGATATCAAGAAAAAATAAAAACCATAACCCGTATGTATCCCATCAGAAAAGACTTCTACTAAACATTTATGGTGGAAATAACCTTAATCTTACAAAAAATTCTTTCAGAGAACAGAAAAACAAAAAAAATATATAATGCTCCCTACTTGTTTTTTTGTACCTGGCATAATCTTGGTAACAAACTGGACAGGGACATTTGGAGAAAGGAAAACTACTAAATAAACTTATGCATGAGAAACCACAGGGAGGAAAAAAAAAAAAAAAAAAGGAAATTGAATCCCAGCAAGTTAGATTTGTTTCAGGAATGAAAGTTGGTTTAACATTTGAAAAAAAAAAAAAAATCAACGTAATCCAATACACAGCAAATTAAACAAGAAAAAACCCACATCATAATCTCATGAGAGGCAGAAAAGGGATTTGACAAAATCAATTATCCATGCACAATAAAAATCTTTTAGTAAACCAGAAACTTCCTTAATTTGACGGTTTCCATGAAAAAAATCTTCAACAAATACACTCAACAAATTGTTGACAGCTTTCCCTCTGAGAAAAAGAACACAAGAATGTATACTATCATACCACTTCTGCTCAAGATTGTACTATGGGTCCTAGATGATTGGAAAGGGATAAACAGAACTATTTATAGGGCCCCTAGGTGGCTTAATGGGTTAAGTGTCTGACTCCTGATTTCAATTCAAGTCATGATCTCATGATTTCGGTTTGCAAAATGGGAGCCCTGTGCTTGGGTCCGCACTGACAGCAAGGAGTCTGCTTGGGATTCTCTGCCCCTTCCCCAACCAACCATCAACAAAACTAAAAAGCAACCTACAGAATGGGAGAAAATATCTGGAAATGACATATCTGATAGAGGGTTAGTATTCAAAATATATAAAGAACTTATAAAACTCAACACCCTAAAAATGAATAATCTGATTAAAAATGGGCAGAAGACATGAACAGACATTTTTCCAAAAAATATAGATGGCTAACAGACACATGAAAAGATGCTCATCACTTGTCATTAGGGAAATACAAATAGAAACCACAATGAGATATCACCTCATGCCTGTCAGAATGGCTAAAATCAACACAAGAAACAAAAGGTGTTGGCGAAGATGTGGAGAAAGGGGAACCCTAATGATGCACTGTTGGTGGGAACCCAAACTGGCGTATCCACTGTGGAAAACAGCATGGCCATTCTTCAAAAAGTTAAAAATAGAATTACCTTACAATCCAGCAACTGCACTACCAGGTATTCGCTCCAAGAATACAAAAATACCAATTCAAAGGGATACATGCACCCCAAATGTTTACAGCAGCACTGTCTACAATAGTTAAACTACAAAAGCAGCCCAAGTGTCCACCAACTGATGAATGGGTAAAGAAGATGTGGCATGTGGCATGCATATATATATATACATATATATATATGTATATATATATAGGAATATTACTCAACTATAAAAAAGAATGAAATCTTGACATTTCCAAAGATGTGGATGGAGTATCATGCTAAGTGAAATAAGTCACTCAGAGAAAGACAAACACCTAATAATTTAACTCATACATAAAATTTAAGAAACCAAAGAGCATACAGAAAAGAAAAACAGAAACAAAAACAAAAAATCCCAGAGAGGCAAACCAAGAAACAGACTCTTAATTACAGAGAACAGATGGTTACCAGAGGGGAGATGGGTGGGGAGATGGGTTAAACAGGTGATGGCGATAAGGAATGCACTTGTGATGAGCACTGGGTGTCTTAAGGAAGCATAAAATCACTACATGGTACACCTGAAACTAATACTACACTGTATTTTAACTGTAATTTAAATAAAAACTTTAAAAAAGCTTTGGAATCTACTGTTGAGAGAAGGATTTGCTGGCCTTTTCATGATGGAGAAGGATTTGCATGGCCGTTTCAAGCAAACGGCTAAGTAAAGACTGGTTCTTAAATTCAGTTGGGAGAGAAGAAGCCACCCACTTGGGCTTCAGAGTCCAGCTGTTCTCTGGTCATCCATCTCTACCATCAACAGTAAGTTGATTCTCTGATTGCCACCTCGCTCTATTCTATTAGACGAAATAGCAGCAAAGCTCTATTCTACTAGATAAAAGCCTAGGTGGGAAGACAGGTCAGCAGTAAAACTGTACTACTTCCTAAAGTACCAGGAACCTCACTAAACCTAATACAAATTCCAACAAAGACAGATAATTAACAATGCTTTTTCATTTAAATAACTCACATTAAAACCTACTACAGTGTTCTGATGTAGGTCAAATTCTCAAAATTACCTGTATAAATGGCTTAAATAAAAATGAAATATATAAAGTACATCTTCAGAAACCTCTAACCCCACACGAATCAACAATTTTAGCAATGACAAAAATGTTCTATGTGCAATGTGACTAGAGATGCTGAATTTGTAATTTACTTCAAAATTCAAATTTAAATAGTCACATGTGACCAGTGGCTGCCTTACTGGAGAAGACAGCTTGAACCACTTTTTCTCTTCTCTGAGCATTACCTCACAGCGCCCTTCTCCTCACTCTGGGTACTAATTCATAGCCAGTCCTGTGACTCTTCTCAACATGGTCTTGTGCAGGGATGGCTACCAACTAAGTAGTCACTTGTTAAGTCACTGAAACTAGTTTCTCAAAACAATGATGTCACAGAAAGAACATAAAGCAGAACAAAACAAAACAAAACAAAAATTAAGACCAAAATGTCAGGCAGGGGGATATAAAGCTCATTAGTATTCTTTCAAAAATACAAGAATTGCCTTCATAAGATGTCCACAGTCATTAAATTACTTGGATTTGAGAAAAGCTCTGAAAACATTATGGTAATCAGAAGAATCTAAGAAACCAACCAAATTCATCTGAAGAATGCAAATGAAGACAAAGACCAGTAAACTGAAAGATATAAAATTTACCTAGTTTTTTTTTTTTTTATGTTTATTTTTGAGAGAGACAGATAAAGTAGGAGTGGGGAAGGGGCAGAGACAGAGAGAGGGAGGGAGACCAAAATCTGAAACAGGCTCCAGGCTCCGAGCTGTCAGCACAGAGAACAATGCGGGGCTTGAAATCCAGAACAGCGAGATCATGACCCAGGCTGAAGTCGGACGCTTAACCGAATGAGCCACCCAGGTGCCCCCAAAATTTTATCTAGTTTTAAAACAAGCCTACAATGAAAAAATTGTGTGGAAAGGACCCAGAATAATAAGACCATCACAAAGGTATCATTTTATAACTTTCTAATTCACGTTTCATATACCAAGCCAAAGAGTAAATCAAATTCGGCACTGTGTATTCATTGATCTACTTCATAGTAATGAGAGTAAATTTTTTAATCAGGTGGCTTACGTGCTCTAACATTATAAATCTAACTTAACATTTTGAAAAATAAAATAAAATTTACCAGTTCCATCAGGTGTTTTATGGAGAGTGACACTGCTTCATCTGATGGTGGATCCATTAACCTACTCAGAAAATAAGCAATTCCACCTAGCCTTAAAATCTGGGGGAAGACAAATATAATTAAACATATATCATATACTGACATTAACAGTTTAGTCATGCCTGTGTCAGTCAATTAATAAAGCATCAAACTTATACATGATTTTCACATTACTACTTTCTATCACCCACCAGCTTTATATTAATGAGAAAAGTAGCTGGTTAAAATCTCAACAAATAGGTTATTACTGATCTTTTTCAAAATAAAAAGGTTGTTTCTATCAAAATACATATAAAATGCCAAAAAATGGTGAGTGGTTTATCAGACGGACAGCACCTTAAGATGTAGTAACAGTACATGTAGCTAATATTTATTTACTGAACACTTACTCACTACATGCCAGGCAATGTTCTAAAGAATTCTATATAAGCTTTATTTAAATAACTTGCCACTAGCCTGTCAGGGGAGTTAGGATTCAAACACAGGCAGCATGATCCTAGAGCAGTACATGATAAAATGTGTTTAATAAACATTTGAAGGAAGTTTAAAGACAGTTTACTAAAACACACACACACACACACACACACACACACACACACACACGCATAACAATTCTTCACAGATTAATATACTACTTTCTTCTATACAAATGTTGAAAATTAGAACCCCACTCTCCATTTAGTTCCTTAACTCTCCCACCTAATTTACCTTTATTTGTAAACAAAGCTCTTCTAGAGGAGTTCTCAAAATTTCTGGCAGTTGATAGTCATCCAGAAGGCTTGCTCTAAGACCATTATATAGATGATAGCAATGACCAGGCTGCACTCTTAAAAAATAAATAAATAAAAGGAACATTACCAATGACTTTTTAGAACTCCAGAGAAAATAGCAAGCAGGGAAAATAGCCAATATCTGTATCATATGAACTACACCATAACTAACTTAATATTTCATTTTTATTAATCATACATTCCTTCTCCCCATGTATCTGAGGAACATTATCTAGATCCATTATCCCTATGTTCTAGTTTTAAGAAAGAGATGATTTCCTCCCCGCACCAATAATTTGGTTCCTTTTTACTAACTTACAGATTCCAGAATGCTGTGCTTAATAACTGTTTACTGAGGTTAACCCTCTATATGCCTTGTGAGCATTTTATGTAATAATCCTAGCATTATGTTAACCTGTCTATATTATTTAAAATCTTTAAATTTTTTTTTTTAAGTTTATTTATTTTTGAGACAGAGAGAGACAGAGCATGAATGGGGGAGGGTCAGAGAGACAGGGAGACACAGAATCGGAAGCAGGCTCCAGGCTCTGAGGCATCAGCCCAGAGCCCGACGCGGGGCTCGAACTCACGGACCGCAAGATCGTGACCTGAGCCGAAGTCGGACGCTTAACCGACTGAGCCACCCAGGCGCCCCTAAAATCTTTTAAGTATGTGCTATTTAGTGAGCTCTCAGAGGGATTTTGGAAATGTTTTAGTTGCTGAATTTTTCTTTAGTGATATAAATGGACAGTGTTAAGGATAGACATGTAGAGGTGAGGGTATTCATATATTTTCAAACAGAATAAATATTCCTATGGGCTCTTGCTGCTAAAGGAGGGGGAGGTCCATTTTCTATAGGAATAAAAATAAATTCTAAAATTCTTAGCTATTTCTGTCACAAGTATACAAAGACCCATCATCTATTAATATAACATGCCTGTAAAAACGAAGAATGCTTCCACTGAGGACCATATAATATAGTTTGATTTGGCCTTCAAAGTAATTATTAATCAAATCAGGCTTTGGTAAAAGAATTTATTATCTGTGGACCCTACAAGGGGCTATTTTTCATTTGAATTAAACCACTGTAATTCCACAGTTAACTTCTATCAAGCTACTGCAAATGAAAATTTAGACGAAACATAATACTTCGTTTACTTTATTTCTAGAACCGTTTTATGGATCAAACCTAAGGCTAGTATGTTTACTATTCATATAAAAAAGTGTACCACAATGGTGAATACTACTTGAATTAGTATCCAGTGGTATTAAGTCTTCATGAGAAAACCTCAGTCTTAGAGATTATTCTTAGAATAAGGTATCACTTCAGCTCAAGAGCAGCAACTGCATAATCTAATAAACGGCCTACAAATTGCAGTGGGATAATCTGCAAAGATTATAGCAAGATACAGAGCTTTACTACCTACAAATGTAAAACAAAGTATTGCTGAAATTATCTAACTCTCCTTTCCTTACTTACGCCAGTTATCTGAAGATTAATGGAAATTTTTTCGTACTACCTGTAGGAGGCAAAAGAAAAACTCTCTTCTACAACTTCAGACGTGATTCTACCACTCATATGAATAAGGGTGTAAAACTTCTAGGAAGTATGTATTAAAATGAATAATAAGTGCAATTACTTGTGTTAAAGGCAAATCACTCTTTCTACCATTAAGATAGAGATATTATTTCTTATGCTACCCCCATATCAATGAGAAAACTTCCTTGTGTTTTCATTGGTAACTAATAGTGAAAAACTAGTATAGATGTAAAGCACAGGGTTAGGAGTCCAGACTGGAGCCAGACTGCCTGGGTTCAAGTTCTGACTCTGCTACTTACACAACTGTTTAACTTTTAATTTCTTTATACCTTAATTTCCATACCCTTAAAATGGGGGCAATAACCTAGTTCCTAGCATTGTTGTGAAGATTAAGCAAGTTAATATATACAAAGTGTTTAGGAGATAACATGACATTCAAATATTATTACTAGTTATGATTAGTAATTCATGCTTTTTAAAAAATGGAAACAAAATTAAATAGAATAACAAATTAACAAATAATATTAATTTTAATTAACTAGATTGAAAAATTAAAAATAGAAAACTTGGCAGATATTTTTCCAAAGAAACTATGATTAAAACAACTTACAAACAAAGGTTCCATCTTACCTTCCAGCTCGACCTTTCCTTTGTTTGGCATTAGCTTTACTAACCCACTCAGCAGACATGGTACTGATGTTGTTTTGTGTGTCAAAGTGTGTCTCTTTTATTTTTCCTCCATCTATTACATAAACTACATCATCTATGGTAATGCTGTTTGGAAAACAGATGTATGAAATATTAAAAATACATTAAAAGCACATAACCTCTAACAGGACTACAGATAGGGACTTCAAAGCATTTTTAATTAGTCATATTGATTTTGCAGTTAGGGATTTTCACCACTGTTCCCACATTCACCAACATTACAGGGATCAAGCCCCTTGTCGGGCAGGCAGCATCAGGAGCTGTAGTGGCAGTCAATTCTGCAGATGACATGAGGAATTTTTATTTGCCCATAGTCAAACTTCATAGCTTGCTTGATGACTTTTGTACCTAGCTCTGTGGGCCCAAGTTCCCACATGGTTTAATATCAGCTTCCACAGAAAAATCTGTTTCAATGAGTATAAAGACATATTAATGCTTCCAAAGGAATATAAGAAATTTTAAGGCTATTCATAACTAATTACCAAACAATACGACGACCCCCAACCAGAAAAAGGCAAAACCAAAATTGACCTCAACTCCCATGATTCCTTAAGAAGGTTTTTTTTTTTAATGTTTATTTTTGAGACAGAGTCACTGTGCAAGCAGGGGAGGTGCAGAGAGGCAGAGAGAGAGGGAGGGAGGGAGACACAGAATTTGAGGTAGGCTCCAGGCTCTGAGCTGTCAGCACAGAGCCCATTGAAGGGCTCAAACTCACCAACTGAGAGATCATGACTTGGGCTGAAGTTGGACGCTTAACCAACTGAGCCACTAGGCACCCCAAGAAGGCTTTTTAAAAAACACTTAGAAAGGCTAATCCATTATAGGATTAGAAAGCAAACAAAAGCCTCTGCCCAACACCATGACTAAATTAACTTTAAAGACATTACGAAGTATCTTTTAGAGAGAGAAGTGTATAAGGTATGCTAATTTATGGGGCTCAAAACTCATAATCATCAGTAGTTGATATTTAAAACAATTTTTACCTAGTCTCTGCAATATTGGTAGCAATTACTATTTTCCGAACACCAGGAGGAGTTCTTTTAAATACCTGTAAGAATCAATACATCAAAACCTCAAAAGCACATTAATTTCTAAGACATCATTCTTCCAATCAGAATTACTTCAGATACTGTTCCTTTTCAACATTGCGTTCATTCCTTCACATATGCATCTAACATTTGTACACACACTTATAGGTACACATCATTTTCAATTAAACCATCATTTTCGTTAAACCAAACAAAATCTCCCAGATTTTAGAATGAACCTTATCACAAACTAAATTTCAAATGAAATAGGATTAAATTTACAGAATGTTTTTTAACAAGAACTGTAAAGCAAAATGTTTTTTTGGATATCAAACTCTTGAGAGAGAGAGAGAGTTCAGTTTAACAATAAGAATTACGAATGATCCAAAACTCTATGGTTAAGGGACACCAACCACCCAGGCAGATGCCAAACTCAGAATGGATAGCAGCGGGCTGTACCACTACATACAAGTTTTTGAAGTCAAACTAAAAAAAATAAAATCTTCAATGGCATCCTTCACAAAGCCACCTGAGTAAAAGGAGAATTTGTGGTCAAGTACCACTTGGCTATAATGCAAAGAAATGCATACACTTATCTCTTCATTTACATCAAAGGTAATCAACAGAAAATAGAATTTCTAATGTAGTCATATAATTTCTAGCAAAGGAATACACAGTTTACTATTAGTGTGTCAGAGTGAAAGTACTCTTCTGTCTGGTCTTTGGAACTAACAGTCCTTCACCGCTTGTCTTCACTTAGGTATGTACTCTAATTGGATTGGCTGAGGGTTACTCAGGATTAAAGAATCAGCAGAAAAGATATTAAAAGAGCCTCAATAAGAAATGCCTTGAGATTTTCTCACAAAAGGAGGGGAAAAAGTACGAGAGAGAGAGAGAGAGAGAGAGAGAGAGAGAGAGAGAGAGAGACTTTCTTCTGAGCCATCTCCTTCTATCAGGGCCTGCAAACACTGCAGTCCAAAAAACTATCTTGTCTTTGAGAATGCAGTGTTGATCCTAACAAGGGACATGCCTGAACCTGACAAGAGACAAAACATTCAAAACCATAATATTATTGATAAAACAGGAAATCTCATACCTACAAATACATTAATTCTGTTAAATCAAAATCTCAAACATCAAGCTGTAGTATGTCATAGATAACTGCAACCCAAACAAGTTACTGGTGAAACCAGTCTATAAACTTTTCCCTAATGCTGACAAAACTAATTTGTTAATTACTCAGTTACTCGAGTTTTTGTGCAATTATCCCCTGAAGATTCATTTGCAAAGTTCTTAAAGAAGTGATTTTTATATGGATTACTACTTGAAAATGCACCTTCAAAAAAAATAAAAGAAAATAAAAGATAATAAGCAGTCCTTAATCTGAAGCTTGCCTCAATCTGAAAGACAGAGGATGAATACATTTAACAACATACCTGTGTCTGGTTAACCGTAGGCATCAGTGAATGTAAGGGTATAATAATAAACCTGTCTGAAAATTAAAAAAGAAAAGTAAACTTTAAGATAAACAGTTGCAGAAAAGCTCCAGATTAGTTAAGCACATAATTCTTAATTTATATTACTATGTATAATCGGAGAAACTTTATTCTTTTTATTTTCTTGTTTTCTTAGTGCTCCAGTAAGTTCTTACTGACATTTTATTCTGTCAATTTATTTCACATTGATAAACATAGTCCCCAAATTCCTAAAGAATGCTTAAAAGTTAGGAACAATCTTTTCAAATTATGCTAGAAAACATCATTAGTTCTATTCCCATCAGTTAACTGAACATCAAAAAATTCGCTCTAATATGAATATAAGTTTATAGACCTTGGGGGATCCTCACTATTTTAATCATATAGATAATAAGTGAATTTTTAGAGCACTTTAATGAAATTCCCATGTCCACTTTTATGTTAAAAAAATAATGAAACAGCACTGGTAAAGTGACCCACATTTTTAAATGTAATTTTGTTAGAAATGTAAAATCACATTCCTACTTTTTAAGTTTCAAAATGAAATAGTTCAACCCATTCGTGATTACTAGACAATAGGGAGAAAGTTTGGTGTAGTTATTAGTGATGGAAATAAGGGAATGTTAAGGAAGCAAGGGTAAACTTCAAGTTTAGCTACGATTACAAAAAAAATGCAACCCGACTTAAAGACTTAAATCTCTAGCAAGTATCGAGATGACTCAAGATAACTGTATTCCCCCTGCCAAAAACTATTGTTATTCAAAGGAAATATGATACTCCCCAAATCCTCTGATAAGGGTTACAAATCTTAAAAGGTAGTAAAAAGCTGTCAAGCAATTGATATTGCTAAAAAGATTGCTCTGAATTACTTGTCTCTGTAACACAATATGAAATGCATTAACTCGATCAATACTCAGGACAAAAATAATTTACTTTGAGTTGGATTAGGCCTTAAGATGTAACTTCCATTTTATAAGTATAGGTAAGAAAGGATCAAATGATAATATTATGAAGACTCAGATTCAGACAAGTCTAGAAAGTCGAGGTAGGTGGACCTAGCCTAGTCTTTTCCACAAATCATTACCATGGGGAAGGTAAGGGGGATATGAAAGTGATTATGTGGAGTAAAAGACTTATCTGGCTTACAATTTTCTGTAATTTGAACTATTAGCTGTGAAAGACACTTTTGGGGGAAAATGGGAAAATCTGATTATAGACTGGATTATTAGATGATGTTATAAATTAGATATAAAAATGGTACTATGGTTATATATTATATAGAAAAGTACATTTTTAGAGATGCATATATTTTGAGAGATAATATATGACAGCCGCAATTTATTTTAAAAAGGAAAAAATTAGATCACAAAAATAATTGCTGCATTGAAGTCATTGGTATATGTTGTTCACTGTACGATTCTCTAGTTTTCTCTAAGTTTAAATGTTTCATTACAAGTTAAAAAAAAATCAGTAGCCAGGTAAAACAATGAAAGTAAAAACAATTCTGTTAAAGGTAACATAATTGGGGTAAAAAGAGTTTAGACTGCTGATATTGCACAACTACAGTAGTCAGTGGGAAAAAAGTCTATACTCTTATGAGAAGAAAAAAATAAGTTGATAAGCATTCAATAAATTGAGTTTCAAAATTCACCTTTAGTCAGTATAGAGTTAGACCAATTTTTTTGCCCCTTTTAACATGGTCAACAGAGTACAGCCAATCATTAAGGCTAAATTTTAAAACTATAACTTGAGAAAAAACATTCTTGTTAAACTTTGGAAAGATTTCTTTTTAAAAAGAATTGAGCAGGTGGTTAAAGTATAAATTAATACCTCCTTCCTTGAGAATAATTAGAAAATTAATAAAGTCAATTATAATAACCAATATCACAGCATGTAATTGTAGTGTTACATTTTGGTAGATCTTCCTTGTATTTTTCCTGGTAAATATATACACATACTCAACATTTTTTATTTGAAGTAAACTCTACACCCAACATGGGGCTTGAACTCAAGACCCTGAGATCAAGAGCTGCATGCTTTACTGATTGAGCCAGCTCAGTGCCCCACACATACTCACATTTTTTAAAACTAAAAGTAGATCATACAGTAGTGTTTTTTTGGGGGGTGGGAGAGACCAACGTTAGAAGGTTCGGCCAAAAAAAGAATCCCAGTTGTTTAAAAAAACAATTCAATTGCATAGTTTAATCACAACTACACTTTTTCTATAGACAAAGGTTATCAGTGAAAGTAGTTATTTCATTACAGAGAAGCCCTGATAATCAGATAAAAACATTTTCCAGCTATAGAACAGTAAACAATTTTAATTATAGAGAATGTTTTGAGGACATTACTACAATGGGATTTAACAAAGAATGAAAAATACTGCTTTACTATTTCAGTCAATTAGATCAAAAAATTTTTAGTGTCTTGTAAAAATAAAATGTGTCAAAAGCAATTCAAGAGATTAAGTTTAGAAAATATAATTAGAATTATATAATACTAAATAGAATTTGCTTTGTATTTTACTGATTGGAAGTTAATAATTATTCCTGAAAATGCTCTGGCTGCATTTTATAGGAGAAAAATGGTCCCATATATTTCTGAGACATAAGAGATTATGTCTCTTAAACATGCTATTTAAGCGTTGGAAGCACCTATAGAATTTTTTAAAACTATAGACGTTCAAGTCACATTCTCAGATTTGGGGTGAGGATGGGGTCTGAGTATCTGAATTTTACAGAAGCACCACTAGTGACTTGTATATTCAGAACTGAGAAACGCTGGGCTAAGGGATAAATTCAACCTTATTTTCTGCCCAATTAAATGCAGCAGTGAGTGAAAAAACAAACGCAAGTACCAACATCTTAACTTTAAGGGCTCAATATTATTAGGCAAATTTAGAAAAAGGAGTAAAATATTCTCATAATACCAAATAAAGAACTTCACCATATACCTACCACCTTCATCTTGTGACCTAGAACTTTATTTTTTAAAAAAGAGAGAAAGAGATCCAACTTTTGAAAAAACCCAACCTGGGCTTAAGACCAGCAAGTTCCTACAGTGAGGCAGCCTTAGACTAAGCAACGCTTCTTCAAATAAAAGAAAAAAAACACATGCTGCATATGATTTAAGTACTATTCTTAGAATTGTAATAAAATGCATTTCCATAATACCTGATTTAAACATCACTTGTGACATCAAGAGATCATGTAAAGTGCTGATATTGTCCCAGCCTGGTAGGAAGACCAGTATTGCACCATCCTATATGGAGGGGAAATATCCATTACAAAGTATCACATAACCAAACACACTAAATGTAAACTTCTGTGCACACTTAAACTAGCTTCAGAAGTTTTATTTACTGATTGTAACTAAAGAATAGAAGCTCACTCTTTTTAATGTTTATTTTGAGAGAGAGAGAGAGAGAGAAAGCAAGTGAGGGAGGGGCAGAGAAAGAGGGAGAGAGTTCTCTCAAAGCCCAAAGAGGTTCTGTGCTGCCAGTGTGGAGCCCCATGTAGGGCTCAATCTCACAAACTGAGATCATGACTTGAGCTCAAATCAAGAGTTGGATGCTTAACTGACTGAGCCACCTAGTCATCCTGAAGCTCACTCTTTAAAAATAGGATTTACAACCCAGATATTTCATTTGTTTAGTCTTTTCTTCAAATAGATCAAATGCCTCAATTTTGGTATTCTGAGATTCTTATTTCTAGTGTCAATTTCTTCCATATGCTACTTGTAAAAAGCATTTAAAAAATTATTCTTCTTTTCTCAGGGTCTTGATATATTAATGAAATTAAAATTACATCACTAAGAAACAAACAAAAAACTAACCTCTTCTTCCAAAACAATGTGTCGGATAAGGGCAGCAATCAAATTCAGATCAACTTTATCATCATCGATCATTTCCAGAACATCTACAGTACTTGCAGAATACCTAGCAAAGTTAAATAGGAAGTCATGAAATGCCTGATCAAGTTTCCTAAGGTTCAACCTGTTATCTTAAAATCTTAAAATTAATTCAATCAGCAAATGGGAAAACACAATTAACATATAGAAGTATTACTGGGATAACAATAGTTAGAAACAAATTCAAGAAGACAATCTCTGCTTTTTTGTTTTAGTCATTTAGCCTCTGTGATCCCAAATTAGATTAAAAACAAGCAAAAAACACATACCTTTTTCGCAGTTCCCTTACATAATCTGGCCAGCGTTCTTTATAGATTGCTTCTTTTTCTTCTTTTTCTTGTCTGTTTACATGCCCTTGCATGAAACCCCTCTTAAACTGGGACCTGTGTTCTTTTTGTTCTGGAACATACCTAAAATAAATAAAAAAATTCTTAAATAGCTTAAACCATTTGCAAACTCTCTGGTTTTAGCAAATATCTGTGACTTTTTACTTTCGGGTTTTAAAGAGGATTTTAAAGAACATTTCATTATGCTTTCTAGTAAATGCTACTAAATAGTTTATTAGTAGCTGTTCATTAATATATAAAATCCAACATTTTATATAAAAATCATTTTTCTCTACCAAAGTACATAAAACTTTAGATCATCGTTAGCAGTCAAAATAAAAAAAATTAATTCTACAGTAACTTAAGTTTGCTCTAAAAAGTTAACATTACTGTTTAATGTAAATATAAATATCACATATAAAATAATAAATGCCTAGTACAAGACTCAGATTTTGAATATATAGGTTTCCAAACCTGAGTGCACATAAGAATCCCAGAGAGCTTATAAAATACAGAATCCTGAGTCCTATCCCTTGTGATTTGGACTCCGTAGGTCTGGTTGGGGTCTGCTAATCTAGGAATTTGAATTAGTGCCCCAGTAAATTCAGAAAATTTATCTATGGACCTACAGACCCACTCATGCTTGAGAACTATTTAATTCTGGTCAGTCTTACAGTCAGAGCCAAATGGCAGAGCCAGAATCTGTATTCAAGTGTCCTATGTGTCAATCCAATACTATATGCCATGACTCCACCACGCCATTAGTGACTGCTAAAAACAAACAGAGGGCGCATCTGCCTAAGAATTCCACCTAACTTAAATGGTTTGAAAGGCATGGGGGTGGGAGGAGACAAAGAAAAGTGAAACTACACTTTGACCCCAAAGCCCCTGGGAATTCGCCTAGGGAGAGCATCTAGATGGAAAAGGGGGGTCTGGACCATGGGCTTTAGAGTCAGACAGAACTGGACTGATGTCCGTGCTCTGCCACTGACTACCTGTGTAACCTTGGACAAGATACAAACCTCTGCCCTTCGGTTTGCCTATTTGAAATATTATAATACTTTAATAGTATTGGCAGGAGAATAAAAGAAAAATGCAGTAAGATAAAGCACAGTGCCTGACACATAGTAGACACCCAAAAAGTGTTAACCCCTTCCCTATTCAGTACCTGTGACCCAGGATTCCCCTAAGTCTTCGATACATATAGAGGCATCAACTTGAGGTAGGGCAACCTGAGACAGAGATTAGTCCTAGTCAGCAGGATGGACCCACAGTTGGCTCCCTTCCCAGCAATTCCGAAAAACAGAGGTAAGCTTCAACCCACCCCCCCTCCCCGGCCAAGTGCCCAATGACAACCCTCCATATCATCTTCACCCTGTTTCCTTCCCTTCAGTTCAGCTCTTCTTCTGGGAAGGGACAGATGGGGGCTTCGCCTGAAAACTTCTGTCGAGGGATCACCTTCCTTCAACTCCCCTCTTAGGGCTGACTAGGGGCTGACTAGGGGATGACAAGGGCACATACACCCTTCTTTTGCTTCCGAGACTCTTTAGTTACAGTTCCCTGAACATTCCCTGCCTTCTACAGAGCTTAAGAAAGCAATTCATCATTAAATAATTTTAGCTTACTGTTCCCTCAAACTTTACTTGCACTACTGTCACCTGTTACTAGAAAATAACTGGTAAATGTGCCACAGTAGGAAGTGAGAGGAATGGTGCAAAGTGGAATTGAAGAGAGAAAGCATAATAAAGCTTACTGATGACAAAACCAGAGCACAGACGATTAAGATACCCTCTCTCACTTTTAGTGAGAGGAACTACTTAATCTCTCTGATATACACACTTCCCTTTTTCCTACCCTGAATTTCACTACTTTCCTCACTTGCCCAGTCTATCCCTGCTACATAACCTCATTCCCAATACATTCTTTACTTCTTCCAGAATGGGTCAGTCATACTTTACAGGACAGCTTCTATGTCTTTCTGTCTACATTTAAGCTCTGAGGATAGGTACCAAGTCTTTCCTTGTTTTATGATCAGACCCTAATGCACAGGGCAGGCATGAAGTTTAATAAAAATCTGTTTAAATGTCCACCCAAAAAATTGAACAGACTTTTCTCCATGTAAAACCGACTGTAGGATCTTTGTTTTCACCTTCCCACCATCACTTCCGTTTTCTCACTTAACAAGTAAGCTGTGGAATCTTAAAACACAAGTGTTTCCCTATCTGTCCGTATATTTATTTGCATGTTTACTATAGGCCAGGCACTGTGCTGTACTCTAGTTATAGAGATGAACAGGACAAAATGCTTGACCTTGGACAAATCTGAAATCTATTGCAAGAGGTAAATATAAAGGTGAAGTACCTGACAATATGGTAAGTATTTTAAGAGATATGATAAACCTGCTACAGGTTGATGAGAAAGCAACCCACTCTATGGGAGGGATAAGAAAAAGCTTAACAGACAGTGAAGTTGGAATTTGTTCTTACATAATTAAGTTTATACATAAAGGGTGGAGAAGGTGTCTAAAAGGACAACATAGCATGTAACAAAGCACAAAATCGTGAATGAAAGGGCACTGACTGGCATATTAGGGAATGGTACATTTAGCACAGGTACACCAGGAGACACATAAGACTAGAAAAAAAGGATAGAGCCAGATTGTAAAGAGCTTTGGGATGACTAACTAGGGAACAGGAACCTGATCCTATGGGCTGTGTTTTCCCAGCCCTTCCCTCAACAAGAAATTCAAATATTAATTGGTATATCCCCTCGGAGAAGGCTGTTAGTAGCTAATGGCCAGAGTGCTGAAGGGATCAATAATTTGGGTATACTAGCTGAGGTATTCTGCTACAGGTCATGACAAACATAAAGGTCCTTAAACAAGTTTTTAAAGAAAAATTTCAGGAGGCTTGACAAAGGGGAGAAAGTTCACATAACCAGATTTTGTAGGAAAATACATGGCACTCTCACATATATATGAGAGTGAAGACAGTACCAGAAGAGGAACTACTAGCACGGAAGAGACAATAACAACCTTAAGCAGAGAAAACAGAAATGAGAGGGCACATGCAAGGAGAAAGCTCTCAGGGTTTGTACTGTGGGAAAGGTGGGAGTACAGAATGATTTAGACTGAGTTACTAGGCATGTAGAGCAGTTAACATATCCTGGTATGATTTATCAACTGCTTGGTACATATTAGTCTTTGGATTTACAGCTCAGACACTGCGTGGAGGATAGTAACCATGGTAAGGTAAACTTGCAAAGAGAAATTATTTCATTTTAACGTTTTGGTGGAAGCACGGTGGGGAATGAATAGAAGATAATGATTTCAGCTGGAAAAATGTGAGCTTCAAGGTACCTGTGGTACTGGAATGCTGCTGAGTAGAGAGTTAGATACCAAATGCAAAGTTCAGGAAGAGCTTCAGAAGCTCCAGCTCTGAGAGCTGTGAAAATACACAGCTATGGCCATGGAAACAGGATGGCACAGTGAAACCATGAGAGACTGAAAAAAGGCTAATTAAGAACCCTCAGGGGAAATCTTATGTAAAGGGTAGGCAATGGAAGCCAGCAAAAACTGAAAACTTGGTAGGACAATCAGAGGAGAGGTTCAAGCACTAATAACAAAGGTTCCCAAACTTTGCTGTCCAGGGAGCTTTAAAAAACTGATGCCTGGCTACCAGCCCAGATTTTGTAATGTAATTAAGGTAGGGAGTGTGAATTGGGCATCTGGAATTTAAAGGGCTCCAGGTGATTTTAATGTGCAACCAAGTCTAGGAATCCCTGATTTAAGGAAAAACGATGTTTTAGAAGGTAGTGGTTAAAAAAGAGCTTCTGAGATTAAAGTTTAACAGAAAAAAAAGGTGGCATTAGTATTTTTAAAGCTCTTATTTCCTAATATTTACTTACCTTATTTTTTCAATTATATCTTCCAAAAGATACTCCGCAACCGGAAAAGTAAAACCAGGTATGTGTATCATTGGACAGTTACCTATTATGGCAGACAAGACATAAATCTATACTCAAAATGTTTAAAAAAAAAAAAATTAACAGATTATAAATAGGCCAATACCTTTCTTACCTTTCTTAAGTTCAAAGATGGTCCTGGCACTTTTACAATTGTACCCTATTTTTCCATAATGAATTTAATGAAAAGTAGCAGTCTACTCTTCACTTACTACCATTTTACTGCTACCAAACTGTACACACGCATCACGGTTCTACAAAGTAACACAATATATCAAAGAATAGAGCATTTTAAGTTGGACTCATAACTCAATAGTTGGAAGTCTATTTCCTCTCCATCACTAGTCAAGATGGTACCAGCAGAACCCAAGTTTTAGTGAAATCAACTTAAGAAGCACTACTCTTATGGTACCCAGAATCAGGAAAAGAGAAAAAAAAAGTAGTTTAAATAAGACATAGCAAAATATTAAATTGTTACTTATTATTTTAGAAACACTAGTTAAAAAAAAAACAAAAAAAAAAAACTACCTCTCTTAGTACTGTTACTTAAATGCTACTTCTATTTCAGACCATGCAAAATAAGCAGTATACATTGTAAACCAAGGCCAACATAGCATCAGAGGTCAAAAAGTATCTCAGGTGGTCTCACAGCTCTGCCTGTGAATTGCACAAGTTTGAGCAGTTTATTCAATGTTAGGTCTGGACCATGCATCAAAACAACAACAAACAAACAAAACAATACAAGCAACTAATTTCACACGTCTTTAAGCTTCCATTTTAACTATTCACCCTTACCCCACCCCCCACCATTTTCCTCTCCTTCTCCTACAACTGGAAGCAAAACAGATAAGCATATTTTTTAAAAAATGTACTCTACAGCTAGTCAAAATTTGTTTCAAATCCTCTCAACTCTTTTTTTAAACATTTACTTATTTTTGAGAGACAGTGAGCGAGCTGGGGAGGGGTAGAGAGAAACAGGGAGACACAGAATCCAAAGCAGGCT
The DNA here is from genome assembly GCF_023721935.1 of Panthera uncia. Taxonomy (NCBI): domain Eukaryota; kingdom Metazoa; phylum Chordata; class Mammalia; order Carnivora; family Felidae; genus Panthera; species Panthera uncia. Next base: position 107,747,129 of record NC_064810.1, on the reverse strand, counting down.
CCAGGCTCTGAGCTGTCAGCACAAGAGCCCAATGCAGGGCTCGAACTCATAAACCATGAGATCATGACCTGAGCTGAAGGTGAAGTCAGACGCTTAACCGACTGAGCCACCCGGGCACCCCTCAACCCTCTCTTAATTATGCAACCATTACAAGGCATACTGGAAAGACACATCGGCAAAAATGGGAATACTAGCACCTACCTCACGAGGTGTTAAGATGATACAGTGCCAAATACAGTACACCTGGCACACTCAATGTGTTCCAGAAGTGTCCATGAGTACTATTAGTATTAGCACGCTGCCACTCTAGCCTGTGACAGTACATGAAAACCACAGAACAATCACAAAAAAAATGTTCAAAAAATTATTCAAACCTGTGGTTTGAACTCATTGATGCCACCTTAATTACCTGATGGTGGCACCAAAAGCCTACATGTCTTCACTCTAACACAGATGATGCCACCTTTCAAAAATAGGCTCAATTCTCTAATCTATGAGATTAGAAGCTAGGAGAATATTTACTAAACATTTATTTTAAGTACCTGGTACCTAGAAATGTATTAGCTTTTTGATTTTTTTTTAAATTTTATTAACTCTAAATTCAGTGGCTTTGTGATAACTTCCTAAAGCAATAATCATAAAATTTACTCACCAAAATATTCTGAAAATTTCTCAGCATTCAATGTCGCACTCATTAATATGACTTTCAGGTCAGGTCGAAAATTGAGAAGATCTTTAATAACAGTCATTAAAACATCTGACTGTAGGTTTCTCTCATGGATTTCATCAAGCACAATATGACTAACACTGGACAGACGCCTAAAGCAAAAGTGTGAAGTATGAAACTTAGTACAAAATTCAACAACGGAACCATTCTACTTTAATAATTAGTAAAATCCAATTTAATACTGACATCTTTTGCTAATGTCTAACTAAATGTCTGTCCTGAAGTGAAACATACTCACGAGTCTGATTGCAGCCACTGAAGGATAATTCCTGTTGTACAGTATAAGATAGAACCCTGCTTCCTTGGCAACCGACTGTGAATGAAAGACAGGATATGAGTTTTGGTTTTAGTGTCTTTACTAAGCAAATTACTAAGTACCACACAAGTTTAAAAGAAAATCTTCACAATTAACTTTTTGGTTATAGGAATGCTTACCACAACAGAGTAATGGGAAATACTACATTCAAGTTCACTATACATTATTTTCACTGTCACGATACATCAATGATGTCTTTTTAAAGGTATAACCATTAACATTCAGAAAACAACACTTAGGGGCCTAAATTTCTGTTCAGTGACTGAAAAATCAGTTCATTTAAAAAGCTAAATGGAATCTTGAGCTCCAGAAAAGGACTACAGATATACGGTAAGTTAAAGATACCAAAATCAATAAAGTCAATGGGGGGGGGGGGGGAATGGCAGTGGATGGTGGTACCAAAAGATACATGACAGCAACTCCTTTCAAGTGCAGTGATGATCTACTAATGTATATCCAGGTAAGTGATTTCTCTAGTCATTTAATAATATAAAAGCACACTTTAAAAAAAGACAATCCAAACAGGAGTTTGTAGTTTGCAAGCTTCCTATGCTGCAGTTACTTTAAATGTCAATTTTAATAGTAATCAACATAAAGATAGGGGGCAATCTTTCTTTTGAATCTCTAACTTCAAAGTTTCACTAAAATCTACCTGTATACAAGAGGTGAACATTCTTTACCTCTGGAGACGAATCTGGTATCCGGTACTATTACCATTGCCACAAGATTCGGCCCTTTCTGCGGCCACTCTCTCTGCAACCTTTAATCAAAATAAAAGACATTTACAAAGAAAATAGGATTTCCTTTAGGACAAATATCTTGAACATCCATAAAATCTGGGATTTCTGGAAAAAATGTTCATCAGATTTTCAGGAGTTTAAAAAAAGAGACAGATACTAAAATTCAAGGGTTCTAAAACCGTGTATTGTCCCTTAAAAGCTGCAGACTACTGCCTCTTACATTGACTTTTCACTTTCTCTTAAAAAGCCCTTCAAGGCCAAATTCTCATCGCTATTTTCAAACTGCCTTTCTATATAGCATCCTCTCATTCATCTCTACCTTTCTTTTGAACTTTTCTAAAACAGTTAGAAATCATGGTCTAAACTTATAAACCTTGTATATAATTTGAGGGCAAATACATGTTGGTACTTTTTGTTCCTCGAGATTTTGTTTTTGGTAGACATTGGTGTTGCTTCATTCCTGGTTCTTGGTTTTGTTCTAAAAGTTATGGCTGCCAAAAATTAACTTGGAATTGATAATCCAATGCAGATTTATGTAACTACAAGTAACCAATAGACATCTTGTGACAGAACAGTGATTTATGAGATTAGAAATAGAAAATGGCATAATTAAGAAACAATACTTCAGAAATAAAACTTTCCAGTCAGTACATCCTGTATACACTGAGTTAGGCCACTATTTCACTTTTTATTACTTACTAAATTGCCCATTCAAGTACCAACAGATCTTGGGAAAATAAACAAAAAATAACCTAGTCAGTATTTCTTCCCACTGTCAATATATATGTGTAATATTATATTAGTGAAAATTGATATTTTTAACTTACTTAAATCTAGCTATATAATTGTACTATACCAAAAGTGGTTCTTTTTTGCCATTCTGTCATCTTATATAATTTCTAGAAATATGATTCTACCAAAAAGGCTACTGTACTTTCTTTAGAAATCATGGTTTAAAATGTATACTGTTATTTCCTCCAAAGTATTGTCATAATTGGTAACACAGTCTCTAACCAAATTCTTTATTAAATGACCTGGAGATGATAAATAGCAGTATCATACAACTAAACATAACTGTAAATCTTTATAATTTAAATTTACACAAAAAACCATGTAACACTGAAATAAATTCACTATACCCATCAAATGTTGCAAGAAACCCCTAACATATTTAAAGAATACATAACTCATACATTTAACTAGGTCATCTAACTAAACAAACAGAAATGCTGTTGTTTGTAATCAACATGTACCTCAAAGTGTTAATAGGATAAACCTAAAATAGTATCTTAATTTTTATGATAAATTCCCTCTTATTGAGCAATTGCATTAAAAAAAATTTAAAATGCAGCTAAAATATACAAGGCTTCCTGCTTTCACCATCAGTGTACTTACATACTGAAAAAACAATCTGAGAACCAAAAAACAATGCTGAATGAATCAAGTGGTAACATTTAAAGCATCTATACTGATGGGGATTATTTGGAGTTTATAATCCCACAAAAATTCATCAGCTTTCTCTTCTTCTAATTTTATACTAAAATTTACCTGAATTTATAATTTATCTTAAACTCATGAACATCTATTATCAATAAGAGGTCATTCAAGATTTTGGTCTTTACTACCAAATATTTACTTTCAAAACAACACATCCTAAATATATTTAAGAACTATTACAAACCTTCAAAGCAGTTTAGTTCCAGCAAGACTAGGAGGATGGAAAATAAGGTGGGGAATTTTAAGAAGTGAGACATTACTTACCGAAATGGCACTAATTCTTCTTGGCTGAGTACAAACTATCCTGCATGCAGATCCTTTTCCTCTTTCAATGTAGTTATCCAAAATGAACTGAGTAACTTGAGTAGTTTTTCCACAACCAGTTTCACCACTTATTACTGTTACTTGATGGTTATCAATCATATTCACTAATTCCTATTTCAAAATGGAAAATAAGTGAAGAACATCACATAGTGACTAACTGAAAAAGTAGTAATCAAAATAACATCAAACTGAAGGTAACCATTTGTTAAATGCAATGCTGACAGTTTGTGTATCTGGGTCTACCTGTTTTCAAGAGAAAAGCAGCAACAAATTATGAAAAAAACAAACACAAGGCACTATGAAAGGAAAACACACCAACAGGAAGTAGAAGAGACAGCTCTAAGTTCTACACATAAGAATAAACATTAATTAAAAAGAATGCTGAGTGTACGACTACTGAGTACAAGAAAAATCCCAATACCCAACCAACTACTGAAGACATTAAGGGGTTATATCAAAACTCAAACAATACGGCTTTGTCTGCGGAACAAGTTTTGTATGCTGTTCCAGAGAACAAGGAAGTCTATAATGTATTTCCTTTCAAATAATTAAAGTTTGTAAACACCTAAATCAAAGGGGTAAACTTCAAATATCTGGAAAACCTCACATTTGGGGAAGGTCTTTCTTAAAACTTTTAGATAAACACTAATATTTTTAATAGTAATATTCACTATATTAATAAGACCATCCTACTACTTCACAGTAGTATTGGAGGTTATTATTATCTACATTTTGAAAACTCACCTTTAAAAATTTTCCCATCTACTTTAACACACTATACATATATCAGAACAAGTTCCAAGTTTAAACAATGAAATTATAGCTTGTACAGCATGTGATTAATTCATTCAATATTTACTGGGGGGAGGGGGGGTGTCTCTGAGTCAAGTAATACATAGTGAACACTCTGTCCTCAAGAATTTACACCAGCCTAAGGGAGGAAAAAACACTGTGGCAGGTGGTACTTAACCAAAACTTTAATCAAAACAAAGTAAGGCTGAGAGAACAGAGTAGGATGGAGGACTGTATTACTCTCTATAAGGTAACTATGTAATAAAGCATAATAAATTAACTAAAGTACTCTATTTTCAGTAGTGTCTCAATTTTAATTAAAATGTTTGGTCTCAAATTAGGAGTAAGGGTATTTACCCAAGATAACTTACATGTGAAAATTCTATTTTTCTTAAAGTTCTAAACATTTCATTTATAGACAGAAATGAGAAAAGTTCAGGAAAATGGTTTCATGACCATTTTTTTCTTTTGGTCTTTCAAAAATTCAAAAGAATAAAATGAACTTTCAATAATATCCTTCAGAGGAAAGTTTTTTAGTTTGTATTTTTTGATATAGATCTTAAAAGAATTATATTTTAAGTATTTTGCAAATTAAAGGATATAGTATTTATTTTACCTTTTGCATTCCATATGAAGGCAGCTTTTCCCTGAAATGCTGAAAATTAAAAACAATTGTTAATTTTCACAAAAGAATCAAATTACAATCATGGTAATCAGAACATTATCATAAATATGCTAGAATCCCAAAATATTATTACTTCATTGATTATGTCAAGTATCAAAACTTAAAAAAGAATTTTTATAAAAAAGAACTCATGAACTTAACAATCCCCTTTATTTTTAAAACACTGAAAAAGAGAATTCCATTACATTCAACAGAGTGGAGACACTTTCTTTGAGTTTAAAGTGGCAGTAAAATGCAATCTGATCTGTCATCTAATGTGCATTCTTGTAGTCCCTAAATTACTTTTACCATCTTTTGTTTGTTTTATATATTCATTTTAGATTTGTTTTGCTATCACAATTCATTTTCCCAACCATCAATCCACCATTTACTAATCCATAAGGCACTGGTACAGATTAAGTACTTCTGGGTACTTGCCTTTGAGAATCAAAGAAAATTGAAAACAAGTAACATGTGGGGCACCTGGGTGGCTCAGTCAGTTAAGCGTCCGGCTTCGGCTCAGGTCATGATCTCACAGTTCGTGGGTTCAAGCCCCATGTCGGACTCTGTGCTGATAGCCCAGAGCCTGGAGCCTGCTTTGGATTCTGTGTCTCCCTCTCTCTCTCTCTCTCTCTCTCTGCCCCTCCCCCGCTCTCACTCTGTCAGTGTCTCTCAAAACTAAATAAACATTAAACAAAATAAAAAATAAATACATAAAACAAGTAACATGTGAAGAAAATCTGGTCCTACCATTTAAGAGCTAAGATCTTAAGACAAACTTGGATCCTGAATCCCTCAAAGGTTGTATCTCACAAGGTTGCAAGGAATCTGAATGAAAAACCTTTGTATAAAAAGTAGCAGTTTCTGACACATATAAGCTACTTAATTTTTGGTGAATTGCAACTGAAACACCCAAGAAGAAATGATTAACTCCTGTATCTTTTATTTGATGATGTCTTTGCAATTCTGAAAACCTACACTACATGAAAAAGACATACACTTAAGAGTATTATGGTTTACAATGACCTAGGTACATTATAACATGAAAAAACAAACCATAGCTTTAATAAACTTCCTTTATTGAAAAGAAAAAAAAAAGCAGTAAAATTAGAACCATCCCAGGTAATCCAGTATATTATCGCCATTTTTCAAAAATTTTTATTTCTTGAAATATTGCCCTCATTTTTTGCCTACTTGATTTGTCAAAATAGGAGAATAAAAAAAATCCCCCACTATTTTTTTTATTGTGATGTAATTGACATACAACATTATAATAGTTTCAGGTGTATAACATGATTCAGTATCTTCTTGTACTATGAAATGATTACCAAAGTTAAGTCTAGTTAACATCCATCATCACACATATTTACAATTTTTTTCTTTATAACAAGAACTTTTAAGCTCTTAGCAACTTTCAAATATACAGGGTAGCATTACTAACTATACGCTATATATTATATACTAGCATTATAATATATATAACACATTGTTTATATATTAGCATTATATATATACACACATATATATATTAGCATTATTAACTATGCTATATATGCCTGCTTGGTTATGGTCAGTCAGGTAATTCTCAGTACCATAAAAAACAAGGCAATGTGATGACTTGAATGAATTCTAGCAATTTGAAACAAGTTGCCACACTTTTGTTGGTAATTTTTTATTATAATACATTATTTAAAACCATTTAATGATTTCTAGAAGTACTTCATGTACTTCAATGTAACCATCTCAATATATAAATATATAGAAGCTCTCCCATTAAATTTGAAACTAGCATTAACCACATTTGCTTTCTAAATATGTAAATGCTGAAGACAATTACAACCCAATATTCTTTATCAAGACAGACAACCCTTCTGTTTCCTAATTTCTGGCTGTAACCCTGAGATATGAGACAATGAAGATTATAAGCTGCTTGAATACAGGAAATGTCTTATTAGTCTTCAGAAAACACAGCACAATGACAAACGTGTAAAAAATGGAAAATTAATATTTATTAAATAAATTATAACAATGGCATATTACCAAAAAGGATTAAAAAGTTGAGCTCTTAAGCACATCTAACTTTTATTTTATTTTTTATTTTATTTATTTTGAGAGAGCAAGAGCACAAGCAGAGAAAGGGCAAAGGAGAGGGAGACAGAGAATCCCAAACAGGTTCCACATAACCTAGGGCTTGATGGCACAACTGTGAGATCATGACCTGAGCTGAAAAGAAGAGTCAGGGGCTCAACCAACTGAGCCACCCAGGCACCCAACACATCTGAATTTTAGACTGGATTCTGTTACTAGCTGTGCAACTGTAGATAGGTCACTTAACCTAAGATTTTTTTCCCCTCTCCATCACAAATATGCAGAATTTCTTACACAGGGTTGTTGGGAGGTTTAAATGATGTAGTACATGTGAAGTGTTTGTAAGTGTCTAGCCAATAGGAAGAATGTTTTACACATTTGTTCTCCTAACTTCCTTACTGGATCACTCACACATTTTTAATATTTGAGTCTGTCCTCCAAACAAAGCAGAGAGATAGGAGCTAAATCTCCTTCTTTCTAAGGCTGTAAAAGAAGCTCTGCTCTCAACCACAATAATCTGAAATGATTAAACTTGAAGTCTCCTGTCCTGGAATCATATTTTCACTACATAGGCATCAAAAAATTACACAATTCCCCTCTGGACAACCTTACTGTTTTTTGTTTTTTTAATTTTTTCATTTTTGAGAGACAGAGACAAAGCATGAGCAGGGGAGGGGCAGACAGAGAGGGAGACACAGAATCTGAAGCAGGTTCCAGGCTCTGAATTCTCAGCACAGAGACCGACACGGGGCTCAAACTCACAGACCTGCGATCATGACATGACCTGAGCTGAAGTTGGATGCTTAACTGACTGAGCCACCCTGGTGCCCCACTTTTTTTTTTTAAATAATTTTTTTAAGTTTATTTATTTTGAGAGGGACAAAGACAGCATGAGCAGGGGAGGGGCAGAGAAAGTGGGAGAAAAAGAATCCCAAGTAGGCTCTGTGCTGTCAGTGCAGTGCCCAATGCAGGGCTCAAACTCATGAAGCTGAGATCATGAGTGAGCTAAAACCGAGAGTCAGACACTTAACCGACTGAGCAGTCCAGGTGCCCCTTTACCTCAACTGTTCTAATCAGGATATCCAACCTGATCAACGACAGTCAATGGATCCTTTCTTTCCTATGGGACAGGTGATATTCTGCCTTTCTCACAAAGAGTAATACATATTTGCATATTAAAGATGTGGCCCTCAGAATTTCCTCATTTTCTCTTAAAAGAAATACACGTGAACATTTTATTATATCTATCTCTACAATATCCACAAAGTGTAAATTTTATGTTTTAACAGGAAGGGACCTAAAAATATCTTGCCTACCATAGAAAGAACATACTGAAAAACTCAGAATTTCTGTTCTTGTCACAGTCTTATCTTTAAAATGCTGGTGAACATATGCACATCATAACTTTGGGGTATTTAATTTTATCATCTGTAAAAGGAAGGAGTTGGATTAAATGGTCTAGAAACCTTACAATTCTAACCACCTTGTCTCTTACGACATCTCACAAAACTGTCCAAGAAAGGTTAAACTAATTTCTTCTCCTCACTATGTAAGCTGCTGTAGGTTATATGCAATTCCACTCCCAATGCTTTTCTCTGGTATAAGAGAAAGAATCCCCACAGAGAACAGTCTATAGAAATACCACTGATCTATACCACGTAGCTACTTCTAAACGTAAATATATTTTTATCAAGTGTGAGAAGAAATGACAAAAAACTTTTTCCACATCTTGCTTTCCATTACCTGCATTTCAATATACCGAGGGTCACTTTTTTTCTTTTGTAAATCTTCCAATAGTTGTTGGTCTAAGGTTACATCAGGTTCATTTTCTTGCAAGAGATACTCAGAATCTCTGTCAATATATTTGTCCCTGATTCTAAATGTCCTCTTTTCTTGATTTATCAATTTCTTTTCCTGGTCCTCAAGTTTTTTCTCTGAGTTTGGTTTGCTCTCAGCAGGAGCTTCAGTCCCGTAACTATTTTGACAAAATAAAAAAATGATATAAGGTTAAATGAAGAGCTGCTAGAGCCCTGAAACAAAACAATATGCTATTTATTTTAAAATCACCAGCTATTATTCTTTCTTAGCTCAATTAGGAAAATACTTAGATTTTTATAATGAATTCAAAGTTTTCCTCCGTGTAAATAGATATTACAAGTTATTCCTTGTGTAGCTAAAAAAATTAAAATTCACATAAGTCATCCCTCCATTGCAATGACTTACCGTATTTTTCTGATTTGTCTAAGCTTCAATTCACAACTTCCATTTTCTTCCTGCCACCATTTCTGAGTGCTTATAAATGGGATGCTACATTATACAGTCCCAGAAAAACCTCTCTTAATTTTTCCTCTAAATGGTACAGCCCCTGTAATCATCCTAAAATAGCAACAATTTAACTTCTTACAGATTTCTCCCAGAATTTTGGAAATACAAAGATGGTGAAAAGGAAAACAATAAACAATAACTTAATAATGATCACATACCCAAATAGACTATTCCTACCATTTAGCTTTCTGTGGAATGAATGTGCCATCTGGATTTTTTTCAATCTACCACCAAATAGAGTCAGTCTATATAAGAAAAAGGCTTACTTCAAGGTTAAATTTCACTTATTGAAGAGTCTAAAGAGGTTATTTTTATTATCTTTTTCTCCCCCCTAGCCAATGCTATGAAAGAAGTGCTACTCAGTCCATTCTTTAAAAGAATGTGTTTTGCTTTACCCGTGATCTTCAGGAGCAAACCAGGATATCTGTGCTTCCGAATCTTTATCATTCTTAGCTTGGACTGAATGCAGCAGCTGCACAATTTGTTCTTCTCGACGTTCATCCATGTGTACTACAGCTCTCTATTTTGTGCAAAGCAAACAGTATCCTTATCAACACTAGAAAGCATGTACAAAATCATTTGATAACTAAAACAAAAGAGCAGATATATATATCCAACATTCATATGAAACTTAAAATTGCCCTACCAGGTGCTCTAGTCCAATTTCACTTCATAGACCTAATGTTAATATTTTTGTATATATCCTTTTTCTGCTATATATACCTATAAAATTAGCTGCAATATAACTGGCAAAGAAAGTACATTTACATCCCTTACTAAAACTTCGGTTCCTTTTTCTTCTACCCTCTCACGTACTGATTATTATAAATTTTTCTGTCTGAAATTTTCAAAGATACTCACAATTAAAGTTACTAAAACACAAATGTTTGGTTTAAAAAAAAAATCTAATTGAAAACTGGAAATAATATTTGGTGGCAATGAGCACTTTAAAGTTCTTACAGTAAAAAGATGAATACATTAGGAAGAAGGCTGAGCTCAGAGGAAATAAATAAAATTGATCAACATTCATGAAGATGATGCTCCAATATGGTGATGATGTAGCTGCTTCAGAAGAGAATTAAACAAACAATACCAGACAGGATAGGAATTACACTGTACACAGTAAGAACAAGAACTTTTACAACTGTTCATTTATAATTGTACATTGTAACTAGTTGAATTTAAACAGAGTAGTTAAGAGAGGGTAGGTTTTTCCTCAAGTGTGCAGACAGGAAAGACGACCAAGATATTAAATGAAAAAAAAAACACACACACAAAAAAAAACCAGTCGTAGAAAATATATGCAGCACAATCTTATTTTCATTATTATTAATACTGAAATAGATTATTCACTTTATATTCTACATTTTTGCAGTATGTCTTCCAGCTGTATTATTATTATATTTTTTTAAATGTTTATTCACTTCTGAGAGACAGAGAAACAGAGCACTAGCAGGGGAGGGGAGACAGAATCCAAAGCAGACTCCAGACTCTGACCTGTTAGCACAGAGCCCAAGACGGGGCTCAAACCCACGAACCGTGAGATCATAACCTGAGCCAAAGTTGGACACTTAACTCACTGAGCCACCCAGGCGCCCCCAGATGTATTTCTGACACACAGTAGATGCTGCAGAGAAGTTTGCCAAAAGGATGATGGCTGAATCTATTTTTTGCAATGAGTGTGCATGACTTTTGTGTTAAATCCATTTTTCTCTTTAAAGAAATACACAAAAAGAATACAAGCAGATCTCTGGGAAATTCCAGAAGACTTCTGCAACTTAACTGAAAAGTTTACTAAAACAATCATTATGCTTATACAATTAACAAGTCCAAACTCTGGCTGATAGGAAAGCCATAAGGAAGCACAGGTTAGAGCAAAATCTGTTTATTGACAGGTACTAAAGCCCATCATTTTTTTTTTAACTATACAGCATGAAAATCTCGTTAAAATGGTTTATATATCAGACTAATGTATCTCTTCATAGTATAGGGTGTGTAGTCTCCACCAAGACTAGGAGCTTGTACCTGGTTTCTCCTAGACTGCTCTATGCATCTTTTTTACCTGTGATGATTTTAATCTGTAAAGATCTGCTGTAAAAAACCCCAAAACATTGCGTATGTCAGCTCTTCAGAGTTCTGCAATTCCTTCTAGTAAATTACGGAACCTGAGTGGTCTTGGGAACACCCAACACAGAGTTTCATTACTGGAACATTTCTGCCCTATACTTTGAATTCTGTAATGTCCTCAGCACATGTTAACATTTATTGCTTTGTATACCTACATGAAATGGTCATCGAGTTTTTTCTTGGCAGTTAGAAACTACAGGACATTTTAATGATTAAAGACTACTCTAGGAAGGAACCCCAAGATATAAAGTCATTATCAAGCAAAGTTTCCTTAATTTTTCCCAACACCTCAACCACCCAAAGGCACTGTTTCTTCTGCTCACTTTCAAAATGGGACAGATTAAGCACTTCTTCTCTGAAGAATGATTTATTTCCAATTGAAAGTCACAGAATAACATTTCTTCAAACAAAACCTTATATTTTGAAGTTTTTTTTTTAATCTCTACTAGCAGAACAAAAGTTCTTCTCACCTTGCTGTATGAGTTTTAGATATTCACAAAAAAGGCAGGATGACTGAAAAATGAAAAGCCCCTGAAAACATAATTTATACTTTTTTTTTTTTTAATGTTTACCTATTTTTGAGAGAGAGACAAAGTACAAGCGGGGGAAGGGATAGAGAAAGAGGGAGAGACAGAATCCAAAGCAGGCTCCATCCTCTGAGTCATTCAGGGCAGAGCCTGATGCAGGACTCAAACCCATCAACTGTGAGATAATGACCTGAGCCAAAGTGGGACGTTTAACTGACTGAGCCACTCAGGTGCACCCAATAATTTATACTTTTTAATAAAAACACAACTTATACCTCCTATAAATTGTTTTTCACAAGGTTCTCCCACAATGAGGCTCCAGAGGCTATGGGCAGTGGAGATTTTAGGAGTGCCAAAATTCCAAACACGGATCTAACCTTTTTTTTTTGGTAGGTTACCTCCTCCTAATCTTCTACCAGTGGTATCACCCTTCACTCTACCTCGCCCCTCAAGCATGGAGAATCTCAATCATGTTTTGGGTGTCATGACTATTTTATTTTATCATGGCATTTAATTTTTTTTGTTTTCCCCTTTTTTGGACAACCTCAAATATCCTTGCTTTTAGTCATAAATTCCTGGCAAAGAAGATCCACAGTGATATCCAGCAAATTGTCTACGTTTATTAGCTTCTAATTGTGTGCAACTATTTTAAACCATTACCACCTTCCTGTTCACCCTCAACATTTCACAAAGAAAACAAAAACAAATGGAAAAGTCCTCAACTGATTGCCACTGAACCCAAGTCCACCTGTATCAGAATCTATCCTTTGTTCTCTTCCTTCCTGTTAATGGAATTGGGAGGCCATTTTCCTGCTTAAAGTTGATCTCTCCACTAAACTCTGCAGTCCAATTCCTTTCACCTCCTCAGGGCTAATCCTTCTATTGAGATTTACATTCCTTTCCTAAATCTCTCTCTGGTAGTCATTAGCCTACTGATCAATATTCTGGTTTGCCTCTTTCCAGGTATATGGTAGAAGTACATTTTCCCACCCATGACGTAAGCATGACCATGTGACTTACTGGCCAGAGAAATGTAAACAGGAGTCTCTTAAGAATCAGAGCACTTTACTGTATTCCCTCCAGCTGCCACCAAAACCAGCTACTTTTCAGATGGGTGGAGCTCTGTGAACCATTCTCATAAGGAGAACTCTCAACCTAACTCCCAATGGTCCAGTAATTTGAGTAGAAAAACAACCTTTGTTGTTATAGCTCCCTATGATTTGGAGGCTGTTTACTACTGCAGCATAATTTAATCTACCTGATAAACGTTTCCTCTCCACTGACTCCCTACCATCAGTACATGAACAGGAATAGAGTCAAATTTCTTTACCTTAAAAAGAAAAAACGTTTATTTATTTATTTTGTGAGACAGAGAAAGAGTGTGTGCACATCAGGAGTGGGGGCAGACAAGAGAGGGAGGGAGAGAATCCCGAGCAGGCTCCACACTGTCTGTTTGGAGCCGGACTGGGTCTCAGGAGCCATGAGATCATGATCTGAGAGGAAATCAGAGTTGGTCACTTAACAGACTGAGCCACCTAGGCCTCCCAAATCTCTTCTACAACACAAAATCCTCTTTTGAATCCACCCAACCCTATCAGATACTGCCCTATTTTTCTTTCTCCTCTTCACAGTAAAACTGATTGAAAAGTTCTCCATTTCTTCACCTCTCCTTCACTAGTCAGTCCCCTGCAATCTGGCTTTTACCTCCACCACTCCACAGAAAGGGCTCTCATTAAAGTTGCCAAGGACCTTGTTGCTAAATCCAATAGACATTCTGAGTTCTTACCTTACTTGACATCTCTGTAGCATTTGCCACTATTTGATTACTTTCCTTTTTTCATACACCCTTTGCTGCCTTCACCACTGCTCCTGGATTCCAAAACAACATCCACCTTATTTTCCTCTTCTCTGGCTGTTCCTTCCTAGATAAGAATCTATGAAACTTCTCTTACTGCAACCCTTAAATTTTTTTACTCTACACTGAACCCTAGTGATCTCCAAACTAGCAACACTGACACCATTTGGGACTCTGTCAGGAAAATAGAATCTCTCACTCCACCCTCGTCCCACATTTTAAAAAGGTGCCAAGACTTTCAAGTCTGAAAAACAATGATCTATAGAATTTAGGCCTGCACCCACTTGTCTTCTCCATTCACTATCCATAGGACCTACTATCCATAGGACCACGAACTGCCAATCTAGATTTCTCTAGGCATCAGATCCACAGGGCCTCCTACCTCCCTGAAATCCTCACTTTTATGCCCTACAACATCAAACTCAGGGTCCTTAAGCTGAGTCTATCTTCCTCCATCAAGCCTGTTTCTTATATAGTCATAAACATGCCATTTATTAATACATACTTGCTTTACCCTTCCCTCCCAGATAAAATCACTTTTGAATCTCCTAAATTGCTTTAATCTGTCCACTTTCTTCCATCCATCTTCATGTCCTAATTTAAGCTATCATTTCTCACCTTAATTACTACAAAGGCTACTTAACTGGTCTCCCTGTCCCAGAACTGCCTCTTTTCAGTTCATTCTCTATACTGGTATGAAAATGAATTTAAACACATACTCAATAATTTATTTTGTTTCAAGTGCTTTAATGGCTTACAGGAGTTCCTAGGGGAAAGTCAATGAATTTCAAGGCGCTGCTTATTTTTCTAGTACCAGGCTTTTCAGATTGTTGCTTATAAAATTATATTAAAGAATCATTATCAGTATCAATTAAAAAAAAAGAGCAAAAAAGATACCAACACCACACTCAGAGCAATGTACGGATAATTATCATTTTATGAAACTTTTTGTTCAGTTATACATACCTGTACACTAGGCTGCAAATTAACATGTATTTCTTCCTGTGGGAAACTGTCAACACGTTTGAAAGCCACTGCTCTGCCTTCATCTCACCACACTCCAACACCCATGCTCTTATTCTTTCAGTTCCTTGAACATGTTCCTCTTGACCTCTAAGTTGTGGCACGTGCTGCTGCCTCTGCCTGAGAATCCCTTTCCAAATCCCCCAATTCCAAACATACACACTTCGCTATCTTCCAAGTTTCACATTAAGAGTTATTTCCTCTGGAAAATCTACAATCTTCCTAGTCTGAGTTAGATG
The DNA here is from genome assembly GCF_023721935.1 of Panthera uncia. NCBI lineage: Eukaryota > Metazoa > Chordata > Mammalia > Carnivora > Felidae > Panthera > Panthera uncia. The sequence goes on along the minus strand of NC_064810.1, from coordinate 107,731,885 downwards.
ATAATCCACATTCTCCTTTTAATATTTTAACATTGTAAACTATCCCTGTAACAGCCCCTTACACCACAATTTCTTTAAGGTAGGGCCTACACCCTATTAATACAGTGCTTAAGATAGTGTCTCAAACATATCAATCATTAATTTAAAAAAATGAGAATTGAAAGAAAAAGAGCACATTGCTAGAATGTGGTAACTTTGTAAACATAGGGATTACCTAAAAATTAAAAGTTAGGGAAATTGGGAAGCAATCATATATGGCTGAAGGTGGTCAAAAAAAAAAAAAAAAAAAAAAAGGTAGGATGAGCCAATCATTGGATCATTGAAAAATGGTCCTATTGAGATAGAGAAGACGGAGATGCATTTTAGAGAGAATGGTAGAAGAATCGTAATACAAAGCAAAAATAGAAGTATATTTACAAAAGCTACAATTACATCAAATTGGGAACATGGGCTCAGAGAGTTAAGTACACAGAGGGAAACCTATTAGTATATTGAAGCTATATTGCCAAGATTCCTGTAAAACATGTTAGAATGCAACTGAAATATATTCAACTCAGACAGATGTGACCTGGCTTCCAATCCCAAATTGTGAGCTAGAGAATGAGGCAATCTACTTTTTGCTTTTGAAAGTACTGTGAGTGGTTCTACAAAGGACAGACTCAGTGGAGAGCAGGGGTGGGAGCCAGAAGACTAGTTAGGAGGCCAAGAACACTGAACAAAATAGTGGCTTGATCTATGGTAACTGCTGTGGAGACAAGTCGTTGGATTTGGGATATATTATAAAAAGAGCAGGCAGATTTGCTGAAATGAAAGAGAAATATTAAAGATAAATCCTGTTTGGGAGTTGCAAGTGAATAAATGGTAGTAACATTTACTAAAATGAAGGTTTGGGAAGGGGTAGAAATCCAGAATTCCATTCAGAATGATCCATAACACAACTAGCTTCAGGTGGAAATAATGAGCAATTTTTCCTGATTAATTTTTTCATCTGTTCGCATATTTTCCCAACCAATATCATATTTCTCAGTATCATATTTCTTTAGATTCCCCAGGGCAACAGCCATAATGTGAGCTAAATAAAACTTGATAAAGAGTAACTTTTCTAGTTACTGTGCACATCCTTTTATAGCAATCAGCCAATTATCCTTGCAAAGTCAAGATGACTTAGATGTGCTCCCCTTCATTTAAAAAAAAAGTCTTCTCAATGAACAAGTTAATTTTGGGCTGACAAACATGTACGTATATATATATTTTTTAAAGAGAAGGTGATAAGGTGTGAAGATAAATGGATAGTGCCAAAAAATCATTTTGATGAAAATGACACGGATAAAAGAAAAATAAAGAAATGGAATAATTTAAAAGCAGAAGCCTAAATGAGAACTTAATTACATACATTCAGTACCTAACATGAAAGGTGCTTTTAATGAAGTTACTAAAAAGTTGTTCTCAGGCTTATAGTAAGAAAGCTTCTGTTTAATTAAAAACAAACAAACAAACAAACAAAACTAAACTAAAATAAGCCACTCAGCGAACTTTAATGCTTTCCTTACTACAGATCTTCAAGCTACAAACCGAATGGGCCGGGCAATCACCAACGCTAAGAGACTAATCTCTTGAAACGTCTCCTATTTCTAGGATCCCACGTTTCCTTCTCAAAGAGGAGCTGCTACTCATCAGAAACCTCCCCAGCCCAACATAAAAACAGAAAACCTGAGTTTGTGGCTACTTTTTAATGCTAAATATGAAAGCTAGGCTATTCTTCTGAGCGATCTACATTCAAAATAGTACTTGACAGCTTTTATTCCGCGCAAACTTGTATGAATCAAGAAGACCGCTATTTTCGAACTCTTTGGGCAAAGAACTTAAATAAATGACCAAAATTTTCCTAAGGGAAAGGGTGGCCAGGGATACTAACACAGTGATACCCCAATGAAGTTAACTTCGGATAGGACGTGAACTCAACATTTGTTTTGTTCACAGTTCTCACGTCCTTAAAGCAAAATATACATCCAGCCTGCACAAATCCTAACTGCTCCAGGTCAGATGAGCATGGCTAATGTTAAACTACATAATATCCGCTACCGGAAGTTGTAGCATAATACCTTTGCACACTTGATTTTCATTTCACACAGCACATGCATGAGTCAAGGAACAAAAAAACGAAAAGGTTAGGGGCGGCGGAAGGGAAAAAGCCTGTTCTGCCTCATCCCTCTCCACTATCGAGTTTCAGATTTACCTCCTGCCTCTCCGCTTCCTTGTTCTTCTGACCCTGTTTCTTCGCGTACCACAAGCCAATTTCGCGGCCTTTCAGGTGCCCGGGATGTCGGCCTCGGCCGCCTCGACCACCTCCTCCTCCGCCGCCGCCGCCTCCAGAGCCTCGGTTCCCTCCATGGCCCCCTCCATGGCCCCCTCCATAGCTTCCCCCGTGGCCCCCGCCAGAGCTGCGGGGCCCGCCATCGCGGCCCCAGCTATGATGGTAGTCATAGCTCATTGTCCCAGCAGACTACAACTCGTGAGAACCTGCAACCGCTAGAAATGGCGTCCGGGCCCGGAAGCTAGTGCACGTCCACTTCCGTTTTGCTTCCGGCGCCCAGCGCGAGAGGGAGGGCTATTGGAGCGTCACAAGTAGCTGTTTCCGGTGACGTCAGGGAGGACGACATCTGTTAGCAGGAAGTTGGCTCAGGTGAAGTCTTCTTTGGTGTGCCCGCAGTCCTCTATTTTTGTACCTCTGGAAGGAGAGGGAGCAAAAGGCTCGCGGGTTTCCTTACCTACACCAAACATGTGAGGAAATAGGTTTTACTTTTTACTTTCTTATTTCCCATGATTAAATCCGGAATTTGCGTCCAATTAGGCCGTGGATAGTAAACATCTGTTGACACAGTAAAAGAACCTGTGGATCGATGCGTTTTCTCCTGAAAGTCTTGAAAGAAATGAAATGAGTTCATATTTTGGGTTTTTTGGTAGCTACATCTTGAAAACAGCCTGACACCAGTTTGAAATACATAAATATAAAACTGCCCCTGCCTTTCTTAAAGGATTGTCATTATTTACTGCCTTTATCCAATAGGGTGCAGGGGACACCAGGTTCACTAGGGGACATCCAGTTCATTTACATATTTTCACTGATTTAAAGGTGCTAGGGATACTCACGGAACACGACAAGTGTGGCACCATCTTTCATTTGCTTACCGTCTTGAGAAGATAAAGGCAAAAGAAATGGTTGTGCAGTGAGGTAAGAAAGGAAAATGCTGTATGCTTTGAAGGGGTCCAGAATACACCTCTGTGGCATAAAAATTACTTTGAGCAGAGGCATTCAATTCCTGAAATCTTGGAACTTCCTAAAAGCAGAGCCTCCCAGAAGGATTCAAAAGAACTCAATTGTCATAAACCCCTTCCCTTGGGAGAGGAACTGACAAGATGGACTTATCACTGGAGACTAGAAGTCAGCATTCCAATGTTAAACAGGCTAAGCAGGCATTGCCACAAAACTGTTATATATCCCATCTATTTCGTAAGAGCCCATTTTTCCTTCCTAGAAGTATTTTCCCATGAGTGCCTTTCTCCTCCTCCTCTTCTCTTATTAAGATGGTGTATAAGCCATCTGTTCTACCCATCTGTTGAAACACATTTTTGTATGAAGTCCCATGGGTATGTGATTAAATTTGTCTCTTTCCTTGTTAATCTGTCTTTTGTCATTTTAATTTGCAGGCCTCTGAGAAATAAACCTAAGAGAGTAAAGGAAAAGATTTTTCTTCCCAACAGCCATAGATGTTACTGCAAAATAACTTAATTTTGGAGTCAGGTAAGTCCTTTTTAAAGCACTAGAGGTTAAGCAGTGACTTTTGAGATAAATAGACTTTAGCCAGACTAATGAGGAAGGGGAGAGATTATTCCAGGTGGAGGAAACAATGTGTATGAGGGGAAATGATAAAATTGGAGACTGAGAAATATTGGAGACTGAGAAAACTCTACACTGAAATTTAAAGACTGTTGGAGAAGACCAAAGAGGTAGAAAGGAGCATAAGCATAGAGGAACTTATATACCACATAGAGAACAACAGTAAACTTTAGGTAGGAGACTGATTATTTTGGGCTGTTTTGAATAGAAAGGAATGGAGGAGGCAAAAGTGAATATAGAGAGGCTAGTTAACAGGCTGTGGTTTAGTGGAGGCAAGATGGAACATGGGAAGGACTGGGATCAAGAGTTATTTGGAGATAAATATGTCAGATTTGCTGATTCACTTGATATGGATAATTAGAGGAAGTGGTCAGATAACCCCTGAGTTTACGATTTGAATGACTACCAAATAAGAAGGTACCATATCTTGGGATGAAGAACACTAGATGAGGAGGATTTTTTTTTGGACTTGAGGGAGGGTTGAGTTAATGTGTCTAAATAATACATGTGGAGTTTGAGGAGCCTATGAAACATACAAATACAGATGTCTAGAAAGTGGTTGACTACATGAGTTAAAAGCACAGAGAGAGCGGACGGAGACACATTTTGGTAGTCCATAGCAAATATGATTAAAACTATTGAATAGTTCCAATAAATGTATTGAAATTCATTGGGCATACCTATATGACAAGTATGTGAATTGTTCAGTAGGTAAGATTGAGTAGGCATATTGGGGATGGTCGCGGCAAAATTTGAAGGAGATAGTGTGGGTTGTTAGGTGAGAAAGTGTTATGAATTGAATGTGTCTCCTCAAAGTTTATATGTTGAAGCTCTAACCCCCAGTGTAGCTGTTTGGAGATGGTGCCTCTAAGGAAAGAAATTAAATGAGTTCATGGAGTTGGGGCTCTAATCTGATAGGATTAGTGTCCTTATAAGAAAAGATACCAGAGAGCTTATCCTTTCTTTCCTCAGAAGAAAAGCATGTGTGGACAAAGAGGCTATATAGAAGCCAGGAAGGGTGCTCTCACCAGAGAACAAATCTGCTGGCACCTTGATCTTGGGCTTCCCAGCCTCCAGAACTGTGAGAAATAAATTTCTGTTGTTTAAGCCAGAATAATACCATAAATAAGTGGTACTTAATTATTTAAACATGGTATTTACTTATTAAACCAATAAAGTGGTTTTTTTTTAAGTTTTTATTTATTTATTTTAAGAGTGAGAGAGAGAGAGCATGCATGGGGGGTGGGGGGTGGGTGTCGTGGAGAGAGAGGGAGAGAAAGAGAATCCCAAGCAGGCTCTGCACTGTCAGCACAGAGCCCGATGCACAGCTCGAACTCATGAGCTGTGAGATCACAACCTGAGCTGAAGCCAAGAGTTAGAGGCTTAACTGACTGAGCTTCCCAGATGCCCCTAAAGTGGTTTAATACCACTGAAACCTGGGGTATTTATTAAGAGACTAAGTGGAAAAGAGAACTAGTGTTTATTTGTTGCTTAGCATTTGCTGGGTATTGGGCCAGGCAATTCACATTTATGGTCTGCAGAATGTGACCCTCATAGATGTCCACATCCTAATCCCTAAAACCTGTGAATATGTTAAACTACATGGCCAAGGGAAATTAAGGTTGCTAATCAGCTGACTTTAAAATGGGGACATTATCCTAGGTTATCTGGATGAGCTCTGTGTAATGGAATGTAGGCAGCATCTAGAGCTGGAAAAGGAAATGGATTCTCCCTTAGAGCCTCCAGAAAGGAATACACCTTGCCACACCCTAAATTTTAACCTAGTGAGGATCTTATCAAAAGTCTGTGCCACAGAATTATAAATTTGTGTTAATTAAGACTCCAACTTTGTGGCAATTTGTTATGGCAGCAATAGGAAAGTAATATGATATTCCATATTTCATACAATCCTTATGAAAACCCCAGAGACAGAGGTAGTGTGATCTCTATTTCCTGATAAATTCTATTATTTTCCTTCACCTCGTGTTTGTTGATCCTAAGCAGAATCTTAGTTATAAATTTAAAATTACCATGTTTTCCTGACTTCTTCAGCATGAAGTAGTATGGTATATTGCTTTAGGCTATTGCTTTAGACATACACTTTAGAGCAAATGGGAAGAAAAGTATCAGTTGGTACTTTTTTTTTTCCTGCTTTGGTTGGAACCAATAAGAATTCTTAGGTTACCTAATGCCAGAAAACAAAAGGAATGACTGACTCATAACTGCCATTGTTACTTTTGCTGATGCCTTGCTTTGTGCTGTGCTCTGGGAATGCTCAAAGATGTCTTTCTTAAATGTAATCTCCACTAATCATGGGCTGGGCACAGAATGCAAAACTATTGCATTCACACGCATGGCATTTGGTATCTAACTCCCACAGGCATGGACCTCCCAGTCCAGTGACTCCCAAGATGGCAGCTAGGGTGAGCCACATAAGACCACACCATTATGGGAAACTACCAGTTTTCCCAATCTCAGGAAATCTCTCATTCTCCATTTTCTTTACCTCAACCATGTGAAACAACTCTAGCATAATTTTTCATGGGTCTAATATTCATGAGGGACTGGATGGGAATTTTGTTTAGTGTTCCCCTTGGAAAATGGAATCCTTAATGGACTCTGACCTCTTCTTGGTGGTGGGGAGAGGGGACATGCTGATAAGAGTAGTCTTAGATCTGTAAAGATCTGACTGTTTTGGGGTGGAGGTAGGGAGACATGGAGAAAATGTTTCCTTTTTATATCAGGAAAAATACTGGAAAATTATCAAACAACTCAATAGAACATCTTGTCACATAAAATTTGGGGGCTCAAATTGGGAAATTTGAGTTACATTGAAGGTGAATTTTTGGAGAACACTTCGTGATAATAATGGTCGTAGTAAAATCACAAATTTACTTAAAATACAATTCAGATGGACAAAGAAAATGTAGAGTTTCTTCTTGTTCTTCTTGTTCTTCTTCTTCTTCTTCATCATCATCATCATCATCATCTATTTTTATTGATCTAATGTCTAAATTCCCTCCCTGCCAGGCAACAGTAGTGGAAACATCTTAAAATTGCCAGTTAACTTTCCTTGTTTCAGGTAATTATGAAATTCTTCTGTTAGACCTTCTTCTCTCTTTCTCTCCACTCTCATGGGATGACTTACTAGGGTCTGGAATCACTTGAAGGCCCCTTCATTGAAAGAGGTGCCCATTGATCCTGGGTTTTGCCAGGAACCATAGCTGGCTGTGGGCTGGAACTCCACAATAACCTCTCCATCTGGTTTCTCTGTGTGGCCTAGTTTCAGCCTCGTCATAGTGTGGCAGTTCCAAGAGCAACTGACACAGGACAAGGTGTGTCACATGACATTTTTAGTAACTAGCCTTGGAAGTCACATAGCAACTAGTTACTAGTTGAGATAGTTACAGATGTGGACTTAAGTTTAAGGCTTCACCACGGTAGGGGAGGTCAGACTATAAGAGGAGCATGTAGGATGGGAAATACTGTGTTCACTTTTGGAAGATACAGCTGCTGTAAGTGCTGACTCAGGCCCTCTGGAAACCATGTTGCACCAGTGTTTTGACAGTTTTACAGACTTCTCACATTGCAACACAGACACAGACACTCTCCATATGGCAACTAGACGTAGGAAAAAGGATGGTAGTACTGTAAGTAACATTTATTGATTGCTTATTATATGTCAGGTACTATGAGTAGGCATATTTTCTATTTTATTACAGTTAGGGCAAGAATCTCAACATATTGAAGGACTAAAAAGAATGAGACCTCTCCAAGGAAAGGATACCACTGTCACAGATATATTTCATGAAAAATAATACAGTCTTATGAAAGTTAGAAAAAACTAGGTGTCTGCAGCATTATTTATCCCTGCTTGCTTTATAAACCTTCCATTTTTAATCACTGAAACCTCATTTATCTGTTTATCAAAGGTGCTTTTGAAATACTGAATCAACATATTTTCAGTCCTCTCTTCTGTAACTCATGTTCCTCAGTAGACATTTCACAATTATAACTCCAGAGAGGGGAGAGTGTGAAGTCTGCTTTAGGCAGGAGAATATGTAAGAGAATATGGGGGAGTGGGGGCGGGAGGGGAAGATGTGTTTGAATTTTGACCTCCCTTCCTTATCTCAGCTTTTACCACATTTCCTGCTTGTAGCTCTGAAAGAAAAACATATTTGGAATTTTTTTTACATGTCTGTTATAGTTTTTAGCATATCCAATGTTTGTGCTAAAGGGAAGAGTTAATTACTGAATCCCTGTATTCTCCTGGAATTCTGGGAGATTTTACTTTTTCATTACCTCAAGTTGATCTGTCCTCCTTTATGCCAGTTTTGTCGGTTCCTATCACAGCTTCCTTGTTTCTCTTACCTTTGGGGAATCTTTTAGACAAATTAGGATTTTCTCCTGATCTTCATTCTAAAATTGGTAGACACTGAGGTCTTTTGATCTAAGAATACCAAACCTGTGTTCTACCCAGATCCACCCATTTATTCTTCTCGAATAAAGGAGAGAATTGTATCTTCATCATAGTAGGATTTCCATATAATGTAGAGAAGCTTCAGATCCTTAACCTTCACTTAGTATTTTCAAATTTTGTATATAATGGTATGGCTAAGAGATTTTAAAGATAATCTTATCTGCCTGGCTCTCCTCATCTCTAATCTTTCTATTATCCACTCAAGAATAACTGAGCTCTAGAGAGTTTAAGCATAGATGAAACACTGGTGGAGTCAGAGTTAGAGTTGGAGATTGAAACTAAGCTTTCTGATTCCTAGCCCAGTGCTCTTTCCACTGTACAGCCAAGATAGTTACACACTCTGAAAGGTTATAGATTGTGGACATGTCAGAGTCTCTATGGAAAAGAGGTAGCAATCTTAAAATGGTAATTCAGGGGAAATTTGTACATTAACATATTATATGTATATAGGTGCAAAAAAATCTTTTAAGAGACTGTAAAATATATCAGTAAGCTGGAGTTAGTAGCTGCAGAGATGTTCTTATCTCTAGGCCCAAGTGTATGAAGAAAGAGAGCAGGTACTGGCATCCTGAAAGAAAGTGGCATAGAATCAGCTTTCTACAAGAAGCAGTGACTGTTGATAAAGGGGAAGATCCAGTCCAAAGTGGTTTTTCAGAGAAAGAGAGGAATAAATACCCTGACCTCACTCTCTTCCTTGTCTCTGATTTCTTGATGGAAGTCCCCATTGACCAAACCCAATGGGAAACAGAGATCATTTGCTTCTGTCTGTTGGTATGGTTGGTGCAGGTCAGTGTCTTGGTGCAGAGGGTAGAATGGAGAAGGGTAGAGGAATTTGCAGGAGAAAAGTTAACATAAGTAATGCTTTGGTCCAGAGCATATTTTGGTGCTTTTAGTTGCAATGAACTGTAAATATTTCAATAAGGGCTGAGATCCATCAGAGAATTTCCTGTCCCTTTATTCTCCGTGAAATGCAGATAGTGTCTGCGTTCAGCCTACCCTTTGAATTTCATTGACCGAACAACTTAGTGGCTCCAGAAGGCACTGCTTTCTTTGTGATTTGGGGCATTTTACCTTTAGCTGTGGGAGTGGAGGTGTTCTCACCCTTATGCTAAGCTTCTGAAGACATGACATACTTGTTCTTCTATTATTATCTTCTTTCAGGGTAGGTCTTGATGATGTCCAATCATAATTTTCTTTTTTCACTCAAAATACTGAACGATAATTTTTTTATTCTAATAGAAGTTTATAAAGCAAGTAGAAGGTACTTTTAGCAGGAAATTGGTAGACATTACCTATTTCCTTTTTAATTAGTATAGGTTACCTATGTTTTGGGGGAAAAACACCTAGATTAGGTATAACTTGCTTCACAACTATAGTGTGATTGGATAACTTATTGTCCAATTCTGTGAGAGTTAAAGAGGACACTATTAATTGTTATGCCAGGAAAACAATTGTAAACTGGGACTATCCCATGCAAACCAGATGTTTTGTCATTGTAACTATGAATTACTGCCATTGTCTGATAATTCTATCTGCTTCTCATAAAAAGAAAGAAAAAATGGATTTTAGTATTCATGTTAAACATCTTCTTGAATGTTTTGCATAACATATTTTCCCTTGAAAACTACATAATCTAATTCAATTAGTGGATTTTTCGCTGCCCAATGTAAGCAGACAATCTGGGAATTTAGGGAAAAATGTTTTGAATGAGTACTAAGAAAACAAATTTTAATACTTTTTTTCTATATAAAAAATAATAGAAATACAAACTCTTAAACTTAAGCAAGTAGCTGTGTATCTTCACTACTGGAACCAGCTGACCATGGATTTATCCAAACCCTAATATTTTTTGACCTTCACATTTTAAAGCTTCTGGGGATTGCATTTCTGCTAAGTGGTGGAGACTAAAATTTTCTCCTGAGGTATTTTTTTTCTTTTTTTGTGGAAAAATTACTCAGTGAGACTATGCTTATGTAAAGGTACAGATTGTCCTCTGTAATAAACTGTTTCAAAATAATGTGACCCCAGGAACCTAAATTATTCTTTGTAATATTGCAGAAGATTGTCATTGTGGTCATTTTGTATTTGGGTTTTGATTGCCCAGTGCCAGCAAAGTTCCTTCTCATTCTCAAGAAGAACATGTGATTTTGTATTTGTGTATGTGTTCTTTGTGGATTTTGAAGTTGAAATCCCAAGACTGTAGGAAAGACATACAAATATGATTTTTTTTTTTTTTGTATCTTGAGGTGGAGAAGAAATCACATGCACAAACTGATCTATGTTTGTAGCAGTATAGTCTGTTCTAGAATCAAGACCAGATAACTCAAACCCTGGAAGATGTGCCATTCTTGGATTGTGGTATGCATCTGCATCTTGTGACACGAGGGATGGGGCACTATTTACATTCTAATAGTGTGGTGTATTAGTGGTGTTAGTGCTTAGTGGGGTCATAGCATGTGTCAGAGACTGGATAGCTAGCTGTTTGCCAAATTTAGGTTTCTTCTTCCTCTGCACAGATAGGTCTATTTCTTAACCTCCTTTGATGTTAGGAATGTCTGTATACCCAGAGGTCTCCAGTGTAGCAGAAGCTGCAGTGATTGAGGTGCTGTTTTTCCAGGCCATCCCTGGAACAGTACTTGCTGGATCCTCTCTGCCCTTTGCCCTTATGCCAGCTTAATATGGATGAGGATAATGATAATAAAAATGAAAGAGTGGAACTACAAGATGGAAAGAGCCTAGATCCCTGAACCATACCTTAGAAGAGAAAGTCTCAACTACTTTTAACTGCTTTTAAAAGCTTTTAACTGCTGCTGCTTTTCTTCAACTCTTTCAAGTCTCTCTTTTTTTTAATGTTTATCCATTTTTGAGAGAGAGAGCATGAGTGGGGGAGCAGCAGAGAGAGAGGGGGACAGAAGTTCCGAAACACGCTCCACGCTGACAGCAGTGAACCTGATGCGGGGCTCGAATTCACGAGCCGTGAGATTATGACCTGAGCTGAAGTTGGATGCTGAACTGACTGAGCCTCCTAGGCACCCCTGTCTTCCAGATCTTGTGCAAATTCCTCTTTCTAGCAGACACTAAATCTGAAACTTGCCAGCAAAAGAGACTGGAAAATGTAGTTTTCAGGCTTCTAGCCTCTGTGATATGTGGAGGACATTAGAAACATTGGGATATTCCAAGGTATTAACAGAAAATAGATGCCAGAGGTAATTATTTGCCTCAAATTACAGGCTCCATAGAAAAACATTTAAGAAATGTAAGTGGAGAATCTGGGTGGCTCAGTCAATTGAGCGTCCAACTCTTGATTTTGGCTCAGGTCATGATCCTAGGGTCATGGTATCAAGCCCTGCATCAGCTCAGCATGGAGCCTGCTTGGGATTCTCTCTGCTCCCTCTGCCCCTCTCCCCAGCTCACATGCGCGCTCTTTCTCTAAAATAAATAAATGAAAAAAAAAAATTTTTAAAGAAATGTGTAACTTAGGTAGTTACCAAGGAAATCCTTCCTACTTATTGAATCAGAATACAATACCATCACCATCGCTATTGCTACCACCCTAATTCTAGCAAATATCATCTCTAACCCAGACTATTAAAATAACCTCCTGTTTGTTCTGTAATCGTATTTGTACTTGTATCGTCTTTTCCCCTTGACGATAGCAGACAGTGGTCATTTGTGATTTTGTAATCAAATGTGTCATTTCTTTGCTCAGAACCTTCTGATCACTTCCCACCTCATTTAGAAAAAGATTCAAAGTCCATACCTGGTCTGCAAGGCATTAATGGTCTGCCTCTCTGTGCTTTTATTTGTCTTTGTTTCCAACTACTTTTTCTCTCACTCTTCTGCATTCACATTGACCTCCTGGATGGTTTCATAAAATACCAAAGGCATACTCCTACTTCTGGAAACTTGATGCTCCCTGGGATAGAACTATGATTTCCCTAGATACACAGCATGTTTCATCACTTTATTTAACTCTCTGATGAAATAGTATGTTATCAGTGAAGTGTTTCCTAACTAAAGTATTTGAAAAAACACTCCTTCCATCACTGTCCCTTTATTTTCATTTTTTTTCTCATCATTTTTACCTCTGGTACCTACTTTCTATCAATACATTTAGCATTACCTGATATCTATCTATCTCTATCTATCTATCTATCTATCTATCTATCTATCTATCTTGTTTGTCTGGGTGCCTTGGAGCAGCCAAATAGTAACAGTGTGATTCAGAGTAGGGGTTTTGGCTCATTCCTTATCAGCTTGACTTCCTGAGGAGCTGGAAATTAGTCATGTGAGCTGTCTACCATGCTTTACCCTACCCCTACCATGATGGAGCCCCAGTAAAGACTCTGGATGCCAGGATTCAAATGAGCTTTCCTTGTTGGCAGTATTCCCTATATGTTATCATACGCTGATGCTGAAAGTAATGCTATCTATGACTCCATGGGGAGAGGATAACAGAAGCTTCACATTTAGACTTTTCCTGGACTTTGCTATATGTGATTCTTCTCTTGGCTGATTTTAATCTGTATCCTTTCCCTGAAATGAACTGTAACTGTGAGAATACAGCTTTCTGTGAATTCTGTGGGTTGCAGTTAATTATTGAAACTGATAGTGGTTTTGGGATACCCTAAATTTGCATTTGGAGTCAGAAGTGAGGGAAGTCTTATGTAGACTGTGTTCTCTAAATTTGCAATTGGTTCAAACTCATACAAATGTACATATATGTGTGAGTGTGTATGTGTGCGTTGTTTTTGTTCAGTCATAGTCCTAAGTACCTAGAACAATTTCTAGCATATAGCAGGCATTCTATATGCTATAATGATATAATGTTACAATAAATGAATGAAAGTAACTTAATAGAATAAATAAGAAACTAAGAGAAAATCTGTTTATGAAAACCAATACTAAAAACCACGTAGAGAAAAGCTTTGAAACAATGCATAACCAAATGGTTTTTTATTACATTCTGAGTAATACTGTGATGGTTACTGTCTTCAAAATGGTTGCCTCTGTCAGTCACAACTCTTGGAACTCTTTGGGATTATATGTGGGTTTATATTAACTGGGAGTCTTAGAGATATGTATTTACAGTTTGTAGGAGTCACCACCAGATGGTGATATTTTTATTAGATAATAAGTAGTTTTTGAATTCAGATTCATGAATTTATAGAGAAAAGAAATAAACTATATGAAATATTGAATTTATTAATAATAACAGTATAACAGAGTAAGCTATTTAAATATAGCACAAGATATCTAAAAGGGTATTTCCTATACCAGAAATACATTTTTGCAGTCATAATCAATTACAATTTTTTTTTAACGTGTATTTATTTTTGTGAGAGAGGGAGACAGAGTGCAAGCAGGGGAGGGGAGAGAGAGAGGGAGACACAGAATCCAAAGTAGGCTCCAGATTCTGAGCTGTCAGCACAGAACCTGACTTGGGGCTGGAGCTCGGGAGCCATGAGATCATGGCCTGGGCTGTAGTCGGATGCCCAACCAACTGAGCCACCCAGGCGCCCCATGCAATCATAATTGTTTTAAAGAGTAGGTAGAGTTTATACTGATATAGTTTAACCTTACTCTTTCTTTCTTTCGTTCGTTTTTTTACAGTATAATTTATTGTCAAGTTGGCTAACATACAGTGTATACAGTGTGCTCTTGGTTTGGGAGGAGATATTCCTGCGTAGGCACAGCCCATTGTATTGACTAAAGTGTCAATACAGCACAACTTTTACATGCGTCTAGTGTACGGTTAATTCAGCAGCTAAGGGCAATTAAATGGGAATATTGTAGGTTTTTTGTTTTTGTTTTTGTTTGTGTTGTTTTGTTTTGCCAGTTCTCCTAGCATAGGCCCAAGTCTAGTGAAAAGAAAATAGAACACAGGAGGAAAGCACAGTATTACTGTTTTCCAATCCAGTTCTGGTGCTCTTTAAATATTGATTTCCATTGTCTTCTCCTATGCATTAAAGAACTGTGCCAGCTAGAAAGGATTTATTTGTATTTAAATCTTTATTTTTTTTAAGTTTTATTGTGATTCTGTTTCTAATTTCCTTTCTGACAGAAATTGTACTCGAAAGCAACAAAATCATCTTTCTTTTTCATAAAATTATACACCTAAATTTAATGTATCAAAACTTACCTTTTACAAAGCATTATTAGAATATTCAGTTCAACTTTACTTTTATAACAGGCATTTAATGCCATAAATTTATAATATTTGATTGATCTGGCCATTTGTCATTATGGTGCAATAGCCTTCAATTTTAGGGTTATAAAAAGGCTCTTAAAATAAAATATATTTATATAAATAAATAAATAAATAAATAAATAAAATACATTTGTAATGATAATATATTTGAATTTGAATTTATGTGTTATACATTATTTGAGGCTTGTTTTACAAACATTACTAGTTGCATTACATTTGGTTCCCAAATTTAGAAGATGAGATGCTGAGAGATTACATGAGAGATAAAGTCCACTGAGAGAATTATTTTGAAAATGACTTCTTGATGGCCAAAAAAAAAAAAAGTCTTCTGGAGATGAAATGTCTGAAAGTCCATTTCAAATAATTTAGAATTCTGATTCAATATAAAATAGAAACCAAAATAAATCATTCACTCAGTCTGTAGTAAATAAGATATGTAAGATGTGTTGCACAGTTAAATACCATGTAAAATGTTAACTCAATAACTTTGGAAAATAAACACTGAAGTAATACATTTAATGTATGTTTGAAGAAAGATCAGAATAAACCATTTTTAAGAAACAAATTAGTCTATAGTTTTTGAGATATACATTACTAATAATTGGACAAGGTGATTCCTACATTTTTGCAATGTAACACATTTTAAAATTAATCTTGAAATGTATATCTTACACTCATTTAATAACATATATTGAATTTTCTTGAGATACACATCTTTGAGAAAAAAACCAAAAAGTACCTAAACTTAGGACAAGATTTGTACTAAAATTTTCTATACTTTAAGAATAGCTAAGAAAGTTTGCCAAATCTGCAGCTTTAGAAACATACAGTTTTACTTTTTACTTAGTGGATTTTCCTCTGCTTTACCTGGAAGTTTGTTAATCTAGTTGAGCATCCCTCACGGAACTTAATCTGGCAGTGTTTTTCCCCAATTTCCATTAAAATAAAACAATTCTAGAATGATGATGTGTACATATACAACCTTTTCCAATAATATTTTAGTTATGGACTACTAATTCCGCTTATAACACACAACATTTTGTTTCAAGGGCAGTCTTGACATAGTAGAAAGATGAAAGGAAAATACATTTTAGAAAGGAAGAAAAACATTTAGTAAGCAATTCATATTTTATGGAAATGAAGGAAACAACTATTTACAGATTATGGACATGCATGTTTCAAAGATGGAAGCTAGCTAGTTTGCCATTTTACATGAGAATATATTTTCTAGACATCAGTGTAAAGCTAAAGCAGTTAACTGTAATGAGCTTCTTTTGCTAGGCACATGTAGGCAAGTCTCTTCAAATACAACTCAGAATTTTGCTACATTTCTTCCATTCCCAAAATATCTTTTACCCTTTGCAGTAAAGTCTAGTATTACGTGTTGAAACATGAGAATTGGAATAATATATTTATTGAATTTATACAACTTTCTGTTTACTCTGAAGATGACAAATAGGCAAAAACGTTAGTATATGAGGCTGATATTTGATCTAGAAAACAGCCTAGGAATCAGATAAACAAACCTTTAAATACCACAGTGTGTGATCTACAGGTAATACATCAAAAGCACTTAAGTGTTTACACTAGTTCTAGCTGCTCCTCCTAAAAACAATTAACTACTAAATCTGTAATGCTTATGTAAACCAACAGGTTATAAAGGAAATCAAATAGCCTCAGAACAAAAGCGTTAAGTAGTTTGAACTTGCAGATTCATTCTTGCCTTTATTATACCAAATGATCACAAGTTACCCTTGCCTTCTTCCTCTCTTTTTCTGTAAGCTTTATTTAACAACTGGATTTCCTCCTGGTAGCCTTCCTTCTCTTGATGCTGCCTTTTACTGTTCTGCCTGTGTGCTTCAACAGTGTCCGGAATGGAGATGTTGATATCACCATCAGGATTACTCGTAGGTAAAAAGAGAGAGTATGACGCTGTTTCCCCTAAATCACAAGAAACGAATCTGTTTTCTTTCCGCGAGTAGCGTAGGGATGGAGATCTGACCTGTGTAGAGGACTGGCTGATGTTGCTAATGATTGACACGGTATCCAAGGCTTCTTCGTTATCACAAATTTCAAGAACTTCCAAGTGTATTTTCACACTGGTGTCCGCAAATGTGGAGCGAGAATCTTCTGAGTTTGGTTCATGGCCAACACTTTTGGATCGATAGACTTCTATTTTCTTAGAGGCTGGGGTTATCTTTTGTCCTTCAGCACTTACCTCATAGGTAGAAAGAGATAGGGTTTTCCCTGTAGGTGCTTGGAGAGACACAGTCCCCTGGAATGCACACAAGGGAATGGCAAGGGCACCACCAGAACGCTGGGAACAAAAACAAAATTGTTACTATTGAAACCTAGTTTCTGAAATTAGGCCATTTAAAAATTTACTTTATTCATTAAAATGGTAAAGTTTTTTGTTTTTTCTATTTCAGACCCATTTCCCTAGAAACCTTTATAGATATGGGATTTAAATTCTATTAAACCACTATAGTTTAGTTTCTCCTAGGTCAAATATAACACCTAAATGAGGACAGCCAGGAACCTTTCTTTGAAGGTAAAGAACATAATTCCACAGTTTAAGGCAAAATTTGTGTTTTGATGGGGGCAGCGGTAGGTGTTTCCAAAAGCAGAATTTGGGCATAAAATTGAATGCAAATTTACAATCTGGAATTGCTTTTGTATTTTTTGTTACATTAAAAAGTTTGCATAGGTTGAAAGAAATGTAGACTGTAATATTCAAAATGTACTTTTTGTTTTTCCTGTTTAGTATGTCAGAGAGAATGATAATTGTGAAACTATGATTCAGAGGTAGTATAAAGTATATTTCAGCTGTTAGTTTTGAGTACACAGAAGAGGAACCAAATGTCTCCAGAACTGTGCTACCCTGTGCTCACTTTTCCATAGAGAAATCACAGTCATTAAAGTATATCCAATAATAGAGAACTCCCCCATATCTCTGCAAAAACTTTCCTGCAAGTTAGAACCTTTTATATTATATTTAAAACTTTGTATGTTAAGATTTTTTAAAATTTGTGCTCACCACTGAAAAGTGCTTAAGAAGTGAAAAAAAAAAGACTAAATCTTAAAATAGTCTGTATTTTATATTAT
Source organism: Panthera uncia (assembly GCF_023721935.1). Lineage (NCBI taxonomy): Eukaryota > Metazoa > Chordata > Mammalia > Carnivora > Felidae > Panthera > Panthera uncia. The sequence continues at coordinate 107,714,191 of NC_064810.1, read as the reverse complement.
TGATTCATGCCTTCATGCTTCCAATTGACTTGTTTTCTTTTTTGATTACATGTTAATCTCAGAAGAAGGTAGTAATATGCCAAACTTCTAAAGCAATTGTTCTCAAAGCTAGGTCCCCAGACCAGTGTCAATATTACCTGATAACTTGTAAGAAATGCAAATTTTTGAGCCCTACCTCAGATCTATGAAATTAACCAACCAGCCTTTTAGGTGATTCTGTTGCATAGTAAGGTTTGAGATCCCTAACTAAAGAAATGTTAGAGTCCAGAAAAAAAGGGGGAAGGAAGATGGTTAACAGACACTTTTATACTTGTGCCGACCACCTAAAAAGCCTAGAGTTACTAACTGGATTGGCTTAAATGTGTCTTTACTGGGGAATTGGCGTGAAGGCTCATGGTATTTTGCCAATTTAGGATGATCAACTTTCCTATTTGCCTGCAACTATGCCAGTTTTAGCACTGAAATTCTTGCATTTTAGGAACCCTCTCAGTTCCAGGAAAACCAGAATAATTGGTCATCCTGTTTGCTATAGACATTTTATATCCAGATCTAAGTGTGGCTAGAGGAAGCCCAGGATTAAAATTTGCATTCTTTTCTAAGAGAAATTGTTAAGGGAGAATGTATCATGAGCTTCATTCAGGTGCCTTCATGCCCAATTCTTTGAATTTAGGGACAATGAAAAATATAGCCTAGGGTATGTGAGACATGTTACCAGTCTTTTCTAGTTACTCCCTGTGGAGAAGTCTTGAATTCTCTTTATTTTTTAAGGGTCCTGGGAACCTAACTTTAGGGCCTTGTACCCTAAAGGGCTGAAAACTTTGCACACTCACACCATAAAGTGCAGTTTACCCTTCTGCTGAGGCAAAGAACTTCAACTTCACATGTGTGGCTGAAGCAGGAGAAACAGAGGGACAATACTTAGGTTCATTACTGTACCAAAGCATTATTTGAATGATAGCAACTTTTGGCAAAGGGGAAATGGCCTTAATTTATTTTTGTTCATCCATTCATTAAATTGACATTTGCTGAGTACCTATTTCAGTAATCTTCTGATCACAGTTTCACTTTTCATAATTTTAGTTACCTACAGTAAACTGCAGTCTGAAAGCAGATGATCCTCCTTCTACAAGATGGTCAGAAGGTCAGGTGTAGCCTAACACTGTGTCACAATGCTTCCGTCATTCACCTCACTTTATCTTATCATGTAGGCATTTCATCATCTCACATCATTACAAGAAGGGAATGAATAAAGTGCAATAGGATATTGAGAGAGACAGAACACATTCATATAACTTTTATTTCAATACATTGGTGTAATAGTTCCATTTTATTTTTCATTATTTCTATTCACCTCTTACTTTGCCTAATTTGTAAATTAAACATCATCATATGTATGTTTGTGTAGAAAAAAAGCATAGTATGCACTGGTTTGCTACTAACCATGATTTCAGGTATCCACTACGGGTCTTAGAATATATTCCCCATGGATAAGGGGGGACACTGCAGATTCTGAACTTGCATTGGGTATATAGATATACTGTCTTTTCATTCAGAGACCTGACAGATAGAATTGGGTGACAATGGCATGTAAGGAAGAAAATAAAATTTTAGTTCCAACTGTATAAGTAGAGATAGGAACTGAGCTCTGTGGTGTCCAAGGAATGACCACTTTTGGTACAGAGATTTCATACAGGGGTGGCATTTGAAATTGATCTTAAGAATTAAGAAAACATTTACAGGTTTAAAAGTTTTGCATTCTGAGTGGTAAGTCATGAGTGGAAGGACCAACCTAAAAACTTACTATTCTGAGAAAAAATTTTATCAAAGACAGAAACTTCTATTGTTTTTAAATAAAAATTGACCAAAATATGATTTAACCAGAAAATTTGACTGTCATTTCATGTTATAAATACAACCTTCTTCATCCTGAGAGCTAGTCAATATGGAAGAGGGACTTCCTTACAGTACACTCTATTGCAAGAATAAAAAACAGCTCCATCTCAGTACTTAAAAAATTTTTTTTCTTTCATATGGCACACCGAATAAACAAAGTCCTGTGGAGTATACCAGTTTCAAAAAGAAAAATGGGATGAGAAAAATGAGTTATCAGACAGGGCTCAGCGGTATTGGCGTATCTACCTTAAAAGAACCTTCACTAGAGCATCAATAAGCATAGCCATGTCTTAATTGTACCAACTTGCATCACTGGTGAGCAGTTAATATAAAAGTAAATGTGATAAAGAAATTTTTTTGCATCTGATTTTACACATTCCTATAATGCAGATTTCAATAACTGTCCCATGCTAACTTTACTTCAAATGAACAAATAAGGCTTACTGAGTTATCAAATGACATCTCATTAAAATTGACATTTGAGAATTGCATAGTGCCAGAGTTCAGCTAAAGTATGAAGTCTGAGTATTCTGAAATAGCACAGAAAGCCTTGAGTTATCAAAATTACACTCTGAAACTTTCTTATTCTAAGGGATAGTCTCCATTTGAGAGTCACAGAAGTAAATACACAGAGATAGATTATATATAAGCAGATTTACCTGTGCATCTTTACATTTAAAATATTTTTTTAAATGTTTGTTTATTTTTGAAAGGCAGGGGGCAGAGAAAGCAGGGACACAGAATCTGAAACAGGCTCCAGGCTCTGAGCTGTCAGCACAGAGCCCAATGCAGGGCTTGAACTCACAAACCATGAGATCATGACCTGAGCTGAAATCAGATGCTTAACCAACTGAGCCACCCAGGTGCCCCATACATCTTTACATTTTAAATTCAAAATTGGCATGTTAATTTCAGCAAAACGGTACTGTCACTTTAAGCCAATTTAGTAATTTTAATTTTACTGATTATAAAAGTATTTAATGTATAAATTTGTTTTGGCTTTAAATTTGTATAAGAACTATAAGTGTAAGGAATGTTACCAAATATTGTTTGTATGTTTTTAAGCAAAATCATAAAAAGTTGATTTGACAGTAAGATTAATAGAATTTTTTTTCTTTGAGAGAGACTCATCTATTATTTAAGTTAGAAAAACCTTGTTCCAGGTGAGGGAAAATGGGAGCATGAATAAAGAGGGAAGTAATAAGGGTAGAGATTCAGGAAGAGATCTAACATAATTTGAGTAAAATCAATAGAATTTCCACCTCTTTTAGAATATGGAGTGAGAACTAAATGGAGAGAAATGGGAAGCAAGAAAACAGACTAGCTGAACCACTATTATGTACTAGTACTGGGTTAGCTGGTAGGTCTATAAGAATGAAGAGGCTGTCATGTCTTAAGAGCTCAT